>NC_060154.1:8604443-8617866 GCF_021292245.1 Micropterus dolomieu
GAGTTCATTTCCTAAACATACCGGAATAAACAGCTTGAATGCATGCAACATCGTCCAGCTTTTTTGGAACACAGACAAACAATTACCACTTTAAGGAAATGTACGTAACTTAACGGTTAAAATTGTAAGCAATAATGACCTTTACATTTTTCGATTAATGTTATATCCTTAATTCCCCACGTTCGCTGCCTCAAATGTTGCTTATGTATCATGGACAATGAAAGATTACATAATTCAAGGTTGATTCAGTAAAAGTCAACATATTTAGGTTGTTCTGGTCAAACAAATGCCCAGTATTTGTTAAATATAGGATCTCTGAACAACATGAAAGATAAGAAATGACAGATATTCTATAAAACAGATGGATGGAAGGAGGCTTTCGTGTGCCAGCTGCAGAGCTGTAGGGATTCATCCCTCCATCACTGGCCTTCCCCCTGATGATGTCATCAATTAAAGGGACATAAATCTAAAACAAGTCATCAATTCTCTTTTTCCTCACTAGGCTCTACCCAATAGAGATGGATCAGTCCAACCATGGGTGGGTATAAATGTACGCATGCACCCTTCTGTACGGACATGTAATCCACATGCGAGTGCTGGGTAAAATGGCAATGTAGTGTGAACAGATACACAGCAGAGTCATATGGTACTGTGAGTGTGTATGCTTGCGTGTGCAAGTGCTTCAGAGTACACCATACAAAGAGAATTTATACAAGTGAGCCAGCTGGGCACATAAGCCCTGCTGCACAATAAATCCAAATAATCCTTTACGATGGGAAGCGGTAAAAGGGGGGTTGAGGGGTACGCAGACATATGCACACACACAGACTCACAAAAGGTACACACGGTTCAATTAGCCTCGCCATTGTGCCTCTGTAGACATTCAGTGGCTGTGCCCTTTTCCTAATAACATGCAAGTCACCGGAATGTATGCACTCAAAATAGCAGGGCAGCTTATGACATCTGAACCTCCCAAACACACACACATACACACGCTTGCCAGCAGATAAAGCGCTGTAAGGACATAAAGGGGTATAACCCTGAATTACAACAGAAAATAGGAAAGAATAATTGTAAAAAGAAACTCATCTTACCTTCCATCATGGTTGCAGATTTGCATTCCTCTATCTCCAAGGAGCCTGAAATGAAAGCAGGTGGTGTGTGGGGAGGGGGAGAAGAGAAGAAGCCCCCGGTTACCAGAGAGATACAGTAGAATTGATGGGCAGCAGAGTAACTGTGTGCATGTGGCTAACGCCCTGGCTAACTGTGAGCCTCCGACACCCCCAGACGTCGCCTGTCAACTAGCCCAGGAGGGACAGAGATACAGAGAGAGATAGAAAGAGAGAGAGGAGGGGTAGGGGCCTGGCGGGGCTAGCTGCCGATCAGAGCTGGGGCTTAAGCCATGGATGCTGCTGTTGCTGCTGCTGCTGCTACTGCGGCTCTAACCTACACATTCAGCCGAGGATGCTGAGAGGAGGGGGAAAAGCTAACTGGAGGAAAATAAATAAATAAAAGAGGCAGGGTAGAGAGAGGGAGGGAGGCAGGCACAGAGACTGAGAGGGAGGGAGGGTTATGTGTGTGTATGTGTGTTTGGCAAGGGGGGGTGGGGTGGTAGTGTTGAGGAGGGGCGGAGGCAGTTTGCTGAGGTCAGAGATGGTCTCAGCCAATCCCTGCAGCTCTTTGTAGAGTCACATGGCTTACAGCTTGAATCTCCTGACAACATGGCCCAAGAGAACCAGACATTAGTAACCCTTCTTGCTTGACAAACAATTGTGTGTATACACTAAATACACACACGTTTATACATTCAAATACAGGCACATAACAAGCCATCACATATGTGCAAGTACACACAAATTACACTAAATACACACACATACACATACCCCTCTACTACACCCTACCTTATGTCAGTGTTGTGTGCTGAGCCTGCCCATTGGTGAATGGCATGAATTATTTGCCAGCGGAGACAGAAACCTGCAGGTGTGAGCCAAATAACAGCCCATGATGAGGACTCACACATACACAGACTCTATAACAGCACACCACTGCACAAAATATTGGCCCTGCACCCTTCGGTACAGTGACTATTCCTGTAGTAGCTGCTTGTGTGCCCCTGCCTGTGTCCCGTCTGCTCTTATAATAAGGTGTGGTTTCACTCTGCCCTCTCTCTGTCTCTCCTCCTCTCCCTGTTCCCTCCCACCTTCCCCTCTCTTTGCCTGCCTGTTTCACTCTGCTGCCTCTTTCTATCTCTGTGTTTTCCCACTGCACAGGGACGGGGATCGATCAGCGTGACGTCATGGCAACGCAGGCTACAGCTGCAAACAACAAGCAAACCCCCTCCCTGAGAGGGGTGTGCGCTTGTGTTTGTGTTTTCTGATTAATTATCTATGAGAGGGTGGAGAGAAAGAGAGGAAGAGAGGGGGTGAGTGTTTATGTGGACAAACCAAAGAGCAGAGGAGACTGACAATTAGGCTAACCTAAAAAACAATGATGACAAATAAAATGCTGAAGTAATACGTTACCACAAAAAATTTAATCTGGGAATAAACCAGGGAAAATGCAACAAGCAATTATTGTTATAAGTATTAGGGCTAAGATTATAATTTTTATTGTTAGTAGTGATATCAGTAGTAGTCATCGTAGTCACAGTAGTATTCTAAATTGTGTACAGTATCAGTATTATAGAAATTAAGTAATGTCCAAATAACACGTCCTACAGTTCATATCATGTATTAATCTTCAATCTACTGTAGCCATTTCAATTTATTTCAAAAAATAAATATGCAATTTCTTTGTCAATCATACACATGTATTTAATCTTTTTTGCAAGGTCAGACAAACAAAAAACCCAATCAGAAAGACAAATCAAAATCTTTATAAAAAATAAAAAGCAGAGGGAATTTACATAATACTGTTAATAATTTAAAAAAAACACAATTAATAAAAGCACAATCAAATTACCAATGTTGTACCAATGTATAATTTATATATACATTAGACTAATTAAATCATTGTTAATGTAATGTTGCAACGGTAACATTTTCTACATAAAGATAACTTGATAGTCCTTTTCACCACTAGCTGAGAGTTGTTTATTATGCATTTGTTCCTAATATTATTCAGCAAGCCTCATAGAAAATGTGAGAAATATCTAAGGAAACATACCAGGAGAAATAAACTTCAATACTGATCCATTATATCCATTATGTTTAAAGCCTCCAATTTGTGTATTTCTTTCCTGTGACGAGAGACACCTGCTGACCCCTCTGATAGTGACTAGCCCGGACCTTTAATTATAGACAGAGCAATATCTAATAAGAAAATAGGTGTAAAAAATATTGAGTCTTAGGAGAGCAAACTGTGTGATGTATGGGTGTTACAGTCTGTAATGTGACAAATTAGTATCTCTTTTTCCACTTTTTCTGTCTGTTTTCAGTCAAGCTTTAACAAGAGCCAGCCATGTGTCTGTATGTCCAATGAATCCTCCCAAGTCATGCTTAAGCCCATGTGATGGTGACTCCCTCCCTCTAAATCGGTCTTTCTCTCATTTATCACTTCTTTCTTTTTCATTTACTGTTTCACCCTTTCCCTGTTTTCACCCTGTTGTTTTTGTCACGCTGCCTCTATGTGGCTCATTCTGTCACTTGCCTCCTCCCTCCTTTCATGCCTATGTCTTTCCATGCCCAGTTCCTCTGTCTTGACACCCAGCAGATGCTCTCAAGGACAGGGTCCCTCCTCCACCCACTTTACCTTCTCCCCTTTTTGATGTTTTCTGCTGCCTCCCTTTCTTTTGTCCTATTATCTACATCGTCTTTTCTGTTCTCTCTATATCTCTGTTTCCTATCACTTTCTCTTTCCATCTCCTATTTTCTTCTACATTACCCCTCTTGTCTCACTCATGCTCACTCAAGACAACCAGCCTATTCTCCTGCACTGCCATCTAGTGTTCACTGAGAATCAAAAGAGACATCTACCATTGTGCTGGTGTTGAGGCCTCACTGCCAGACATAATATGAAACGAAATATTGTGGCTATTTGCTCAGTGTACTGTAATACCATCAAAATACTATACTGGACATGTCTCTCGAAAGTGTATATTTGGCCATTTACAAATAAAAAGATATGTATAGTGGTTATGCAGCTAGTGGAGAATGTAGAATAAGGGAGGAGGAAGGGAGAGGGATTTGCTAAATAAAGCCTAATGCCCTTTAAGCTCTGTTTTGGAGCTGCAGGAGTGGAGAAGCCTGAATAAAGACCCACACTTATTTAAATATAAAATGTAGAGGAATAGAAAATCACACCCACACTGCTGTAGAAGTGGGCATTTTCTAAATAGCATACCAGACACTAATTAGACCATCTTGAATTTGTATACATTCCATGCATGGTATTTTGTCCAAGTTGCTAAAATCCATGTCATCCAGTCATGACCTAGCTTAAGTCTGAGAGCTCTGGAGCAAAATGAAAGGAAAAAAGAGAAAGTAGCGCATGTATAGTAGAGGAGATCAAGAAAGGGTAGATAGAGCATGCAGCTTTGGGGAATGTGTGTTTGAACCTATGGTTTTAACGCCATGGGAATATCTAGTAACTTCTGTCTGCCTTTCTGTCTTTGTGTCTCTAAATGACAATGCCAGAGTGTTCCCTGTTGCACTTTCTGAGAGGACACTCTGCAGCACACAATTACCTATATCCACATGTTATGGCAATAACATTTAAGTAAGGCTGACAAATAAGTGAAAGTTAATGGCTACATATATTACACTCACAAGACACACACAACAAATTTCACCATAGGCATCAGATAATCTAGTGTAAATCACCTGAGAATATAGAAAGTGAAGAAAAGTGACCTATATCCCATATTTTCAGGTATGCTGTCAGTCCACGTTCTCACTGCTGATGAGGCACTATACTGTATTAATCAAGAAAGGGGTTTTACCTACTGTACCTGCAACAATGCGAAACCAGCCGGTACACAGCTCCTCAGCCATTTACAGCTCTCTCCATGGACCTCCTGTTCCTCACCCCAGCCAGAGAGAGGAGTGAGAAGGGAGATGATGAATAGATGACAAAGAAGCTGCTCAGAGGACATGCACGTATGCGAATGCTGATACCAGCACATCATTTTATAAGTGCTAATGTACCGGTGAAGGCATACACACAACTACACAGGAACATAACCTTTGGAGAATATCCAACGAAGGTTAAAATCAAGTGCAACTGGACTTGGTTGAAGATACTGGAAGATGTTTCGTCCCTCATCCAAAGGACTTCTTCAGTTCTGACTGACTGGCAGGGAAAGTCAGCTATTTAACCTCAGTGGGGTCGTTATCCTGGGTCATCGATACCGCTGGTTCGTTAGTGTTCCTTGTTGCTGTGACGACAGTCGTTACAGTCGTTAAGACTACCTGTGGCCAAGACTGAACGACCATCGTTGGTATCTTCACCTGAGGCCAATAGGTTACGTTTGTTGAGTTTCCTGGGAAGTGATGAAAGGACAGCATTGTAAGTGGGGGATAAGTGGTGGCGTAGACCCCCTCCCCTGTTCAATGACGGCTTCTCAACCCTGGTGTAGATGGCTTCCTTGACACCTCTTTGGAGAATAGCAATATGGCACAGTAGGCTGTGAGTCCAGAGAAGTCGGGCAGTGAAGGTCAACATGTCCTTTACTATAGTACAGACATACAGTGAATAGTTTTCCTTACTCATGTACAAATTCTGCAGTACTGACAGAAGACAAATATTTGAGACTGTACACATGCATGTTACAGATTTTAAATGTTGTTATTCTGCATCTTCATCAAACTTTTGTTATTGTATTTCAAAAATCCCAAACAGTATAATGTGTCATCTGATTCACTGTGTAAGTATATTTAGTGCAAAAAAACCCCAACCATAGTAGTACCCTAATAATTAGTCAGCCAAAAATGACATTTGGCATAGGGTATTCCAGGTGGACCCACAGTTGATTTACTTTCCAACAAGAACCCAAAAATGGCATGCTATTAGCGCCATCTGTTGTTCACTTTAACACATTGCACATTGCTATGCCATCCATAAAACCCCTCAATCTCTGATCCACTTCTACAGCTGCTCTCAGTTTCTGTTTTTCAAGAAGAAGACAGGGACAGTTAAAAAAAATAAAAATACACAAAGTCACTACAGTGAAAAGAAGATTTCATGTTAAAACCTTTTTATATACAGTCTATGGTTAAAACCAATATCTACTTTATCTTTGACTTCTCAGTATCCTGATACAGCATCTGCACACTCGCATTACTACTGGTTCACTGCAAAACTAAATCCAGTGTTAGCTATCACAGTGTCTGACAGTACAGGTAGGCTGTAAGTTAGATAGATGTGACATATTCTCTGTTCCTTTCAGTAAAATACTCTCTCCTAAGTATTGATGCACCGAAATGAAAATTCTTGGCCAAAGCCAAAACTTAATATAATGAAAAAAATTGCTGAACACCGAACGAGTACATTCACATTTTTTCCATTTTTTTTAACCATTGCATAAATTAAGTAGTCAAAATGTGCTTTTACTCAAAGTTTCCCAGGATTTGGAGAAACTATGGGTGTGGGTCTGAGGCCCCAGTAAAGTAAATTACATACGTCCATTCACTTTTAATGTACACAGTATAGACACCTTATTTTGAAACAGAACGTTGTCACGTGTATCCTCGCGCTAAATTCATCAAGTCCGACCCAATATGATAAATGTTGAATGTGGTTCTCGCATAACATGAAGACTTCATAGTCTCTCTTCAGGTCAGACTCTCATACTGAAACACTTCTCTTTGTAGAGAGTGAAAATGACAGGATAAAGTCACTAACCTGCCTGTCAGCTCGCTCTGGTCCGTTTCAGTTACCATAAAAGCTTGAATACGTGTGCATTTCAAATGTAGGTGCGGCTAGCTTAATCGCCTTCTCAGAAACGAACCTGTTAATTTAAAAAACAGCAGCGGATGTAAATGAAAAAGCAAATATTCTCTATCTCCATCCCATCAACCTCTCTTGTTGTCCCATCTCCCACCCTCTATCTGGCATCTGTCTCTATTTACCCCCTACCGACATTCATACACCCTCTACCTCCCCTCCCTCTGACCTACTTTCTCTCCACCTTTGCTCATGCCTTCTGCCTGTGGGGTGCAGTGTTGCTCTAATCTGGCTATTTTTCGGTGATGTCTCTCTGCAAGTGTTTGCAGGCCCCAAACTGTTTTCACCACCAGCAAAACCCGCAAGACTAATTCAAATGGGTCATCACTCTGTCACTGTATGAGTAGCGGGAAAGAAGAAGGGAAAGCCGCATTTAGCAGCAAACTGCTGTTATCGTCTGGCAAGTGAAGAACCACTGGGAGTGGAGGAGGCGTTATGTGATGCCACTTCAGGTCCCTGAATTGCTGATCATTTATCAAATGTGTTCTAGTTCCAACCTCAATATCTCCATTAAACAAAAATAGCAATCTTGCTATTAAAATATCAAACCTTTAAAAATTCTCAAATGTGAAGATTTATTGCGTTTTGCTGTCTATTTTATATCATGGTAAATAGTAACTAACTTGTGGTTTTCTGGCTGATGATCAGACGACAACAACAACAATAATAATACTTATTATTATTATTATCTGGATATACCAAGTTGGGCTCCAGGAATTTTAGGATGGTCATTTGTGTTGATTGACAGTTGACAGCTCATGGCTTTTCAGATGGCTGCAGGCCTCAACAGGAAAAGTTGAGGCCTTTTCCTGTTGAAACCACTTCAATGAGGTTCTATCTCTTGACACACTTGCTGAGGAGAGCCGGATGATGACACTAATTCAGTGCAACATGACCAGGGCACTGAGGAGCAGGGAAAGCCCTGTGGCACATGACCATACAGTGAGGTGAACCAAGTCAACATGAAGAGAAAGGCCACTTTCCTGTTACGATCAAATCATCAGGTTCACTCACAGCTAGCCAACACTGACACACCAGCTAGCAGTAAATATTCATTCATAATCTTCTTTTATGTTTTGTCATCTTTCATCATACACTGTCAAATGACGCTTGAATGGTCTCACCTGCATAGGAATTTGTTTTTGCATTTTGTCCATTTTGTCCCTCAACTAAAGGGACCCATGACAGCCACTCCACCCTAAGCATGAGGTATGTCAACACAGAGCAGGTGTTTTAAAAATACGCCGCCTGTCAATACACATCATCTCGATGCCGGGACTTCCCTGGGCTCATGTTGCATCTGTCACGTCTCATGTCCCAAGACCTCAAACCGTTTCCTGCATGCTGATGAAGCAACATCCCTGCAAACCTCCACCCTGCGCCATTTCTCCCCAACCCTTAAGTGCCCTGATGAGGGACGATGATTAGGCAGTAGTCATTAAATGTACACAGACAAATACCCACCCACAGATTAGGCAGCAGTGAGTGCAGTCAAACCAAAACAACTCACTCCCCACTCAGCGGCAGGGGAAGGCATGCAGGGTGATAAGGCGTGGCAATGGCAGGGTGCCATGTCAAGTGCCTACGTGCCACCCAGCCACCCATGATGCTTTCTGCCCGTTAGTACTGCCAGGCAGACACACTGTTCTCTGTCATTACCCCACTTGCTGCCCTGCCCAGGGGGCCAGACACACACATACATACATCAAGCTTTTCTGTGTAATTAACACCCACTTCCTAATTACTTGATAATGCTGAGGAGGCTGGCTGCCAGCTCATAGGTGAATTTGGCTTGTTTAGTCTGATGCCGCTGGAGTTATTATTTAGATTCCTTGCTTTAAGTTTTTATAGCAAGAGATAAGAGTTGGCTTGGAAGGAGCTTTATGACATTGTTCTCTTGGACAAATAGTACTAATGTGTTTTATTTTAGATGTCAGGTCAGGCAATCAATCAGTTATAGTTAGGCACATTGGAAGACTTTGTATTAGCCACCCAAAGGCACAGTACAAAATGAAAATCAACTTGCATAGACTTGAAATTACAGTAGTGAGAATACATTTCCCACTGCCACCCTGCCCTGTAGCACCAGTTTAATATCAAATGCTGTCAACCCGGACTTTTGTCTGACCCCCTATTACAAGCCCCCTCAGAAAACCCAGTCCTCCCCTTCAGCCTCAGAACAGGGGATGGAAAAGATGAGCTCATCACTCTGATACAGGGCCTGTCTCGTCTGTGGTCTCCCTAATGGTCTCCAGGATGTCAACACCAGTCCAATAAGTCTCTCTTACTCACACCAATTACCATTTGCACACAGGGTCCAAGCCTAAATAAACAGAGCCCAAACTTGCTATACAATCAGCTTATATCTATAAACAGTGGAGAAGTTTAAATTAGGCCACTCCCAAGAGTACCGGTCTTTGCTTGGACAGCTATGCTGAGATGACAAAATGGAGCCAGATGAATTCCCTGCAGAGAGTTTCAAAGGACTATCTTAAATACAACAGAAATAGCAGATGCATGAGTTATATGCTCAATAGCTTCTTTGGATAATTCAAACACAAACATTTCAATCAAATCATTTTTAACTTGATATTAATTTGATTTGGAAGGGTTGGCTCCGTCTAACTGGTAAATGGCAGATGAGCTGAATGATGCCTCTGCCTAAAGCTAAGGCAGGAACAGAAAATCACAGAGTTGTGTCAGAACACTCACAGACGACCCTATAGCTGAATTAGGTTTGGACAAAAAAAAAGAAAAACTTGCCTACGCGTGTTTACTGGCTCACTCTAGTTTGGCTGGACACCCACGAGAAAGTTGCTAATATAGGTTATGCGTGTGTGCTGTGACGTGCTGGTAGGAACTCAGATCAGCCTCTCAATGACGCATTTAATGATGAACCCATAATCCATGAGGGATCTTAAAATAGGAGTGTAGATTTTTAAGATCTGCTCTATCTGACAGCACTTCAGAGTAGCACAAACATTGAACCTGCTCTGATATGCTAGTAGGTCGTGAGACAGACGCCAAATCACAATGCAGGGGGTATATGTTGTCATAGTAAGGTCCACAAGGTACGGTAAGGCCCTGAACCCAACTAGGGTTCACTAGGACCAAGCATAATCCATAGATTCACCACACTACCGGAGGCGGGAGGGCAGAGGATCAGTAACGCAGCAAGAATCCTCTACTACGGTACAAAATCTTTGGAACTGTGTTTTTGCCCACTTGTAATGGGGGAGAGTGGACGGGTAATCCTGGAAGTATACAGCAGCCCTGTATATTCGCATATTTCAGCTACACTTCTACTGTAATTTCCTTAGCTGAGTGCCACACTAAAGCTGAGCAAAATTAATCAGTCACTGTTGGGGGAGTCATGTAAGTACTCATGGTATTAGCCTCAAAATAGTAGATGGTTCTGAGATGGCATTGCCACTCTATTTTCCTTTTTTATTCAACTAATTATTAGTTGAATCTAAAAAAGTCAGAAAACTTCACCCAAAGTTGTAGGAACTGTTGCCAACTGATGTGTTAGGAAATTTTGATTACATGTTCCTACTTTTTCCTTTTCCTTTTATCTTGTTGAGGAGCATGCTACTTATTTATTTCCTACCTAACACATACAGAATATTAGGGCTGCAACTAAGGATTATTTTCATTGGCAATTATTTTTTAGATTAATCAATTAGTTGTTGGGTCTATAAAATTACATAAATGGTGAAAAATGTCAGTGTTTCCCATAGCCCAAGATGACATCTGAAAGATATTAATTTACTGTCATAGAGGACTAAAGAAACCAGAACATATTCTCATTTAATATTTTTTCCTAAACAAAAATGACTTAAACCGATTATCGACCAATCGATTATCCAAATAGTTGCTGATTAATGTAACAGTCAACAACAAAATGAATTAATTAGCTCTACTGTACTGACTGTACAGTGTTTTCTTCTGAGAGGGGAAATAGTGCACTGCAAGTGTGAACCGTGGAGTGTAATATATATATATATATATATATATATATATATATAAATAAATAAAGACTTGCATCAGCCAATATATCAGTCAGTCATGTTCAACTGTAGTGTGGAGATGCCAATGTGCAGTTTTGGTCTGTGCTATGTTGAGACGTGGTGTCCAGTGGACCCACTTTGTAGTTTGTAGGGCATGCCCACACATCGACACAAAATATTGGAGCTGACACATCAAAGGCCTTACATGCTGGAGCTGACCCTTTGCCAGAATGCAGGAGGAGATAATATACACTTCAAAACAAACACAAGCCCTGTGCATGTGCATACACGTACATGCAGAAGGACTTCTACCCAGAAGGCACAACATGCCTTGCTCCTTATACTCATCGCTAAATTGTTTCACACCATCTTGTGAGTGTCACATATTAAAGCATACGTTCTCCTCTTTTCCTGACAGAAAGCCGCAGCTCACCCACACACAGAACTCACCCAAATCCCTCATGCACACTTCCGGTAAAATCTCTGCCTTAAAATGAGCTGCATCTGTAATGCTCACCGACTACTGCACATCAGCTCTAATGCTAGTTTTATTTTTTGACCATTTGCGATCTGCCACACAAACATTTAACATGACCATACCCAACACCTAAATATCTATCACCTGACTTGTGTCCTAAAAATTATTTTACAAGTACACCTTGAACTGGCATTCAAATTAAAAACAATTAGTGAACAGGAGGCAGGATCACTGCTCATAAACATTAAGTGACTAGAATAACAGGCACATAGTGACTTCTTAAGCATCGAGATGACTTGTTTAAAATGATTAATGTGTTTAGAAAACTCCTTATATATTATACAGAAATGTGCAAATAAATTATGACACAACTGATGGGTTGGTTTGGCCTAATGGTTGGTGTTTTCCCGAGCATGCAGACAAGCTTGAATGACTGATACTACCACACATACTGTAAGGCTTCCCCCATGAAAAATGGCAAAAGCAGCATGAATGACTCACCCTTTTCCCAACAGCAACAGAAATATTTTCTGTATTTAACCAAGCAAGTTGGCTGAAGATACATTCTTACTTCTTTATTTATATTTGCTGAAACAACTGAGGATAGATTCAGGGCACACTGAATGCCTTGCTGGAAGTATCTGACAAAAGTTCATTATGTCTATGGGATTGTTGCTCTTTTACTTTACCTGCACATTCCTTTTTCCGACTGATGTTTCGAATTAATTTGTGAATACCTAAATCAAATTGAGACTTACTTTGGTAAGAGGTTAATCTGTTTAACTTTACATTTTTATATACACTGCTTAAAAAAAATAAAGGGAACACTAAAATAACACATCCTAGATCTGAATGAAATAATGTCATTAAATACTCCTTTCTTTACATAGTTGAATGTGCTGACAACAAAATCACAAACATTATCAATGGAAATCAAATTTATCATCCCTTGGAGGTCTGGATTTGGAGTCACACTCAAAATCAAAGTGGAAAACCGAACTACAGGCCAATCCAACTTTGATGTAATGTCCTCAAAACAAGTCACAATGAGGCTCAGTAGTGTGTGTGGCCTCCACGTGCCTGTATGGCCTCCCTACAACGCCTGGGCATGCTCCTGATGAGGTGGCAGATTGTCTCCTGAGGGATCTCCTCCCGGACCTGGACAAAAGCATCCGCCAACTCCTTGACAGTCTGTGGTGCAACATGGCGTTGGTGGATGGAGCGAGATATGATGTCCCAGATGTGCTCAATTGGATTCAGGTCTGGGGAACGGGCAGGCCAGTCCATAGCATCAATGTCTTCCTCTTGCAGGAACTACAGACACACTCCAGCCACGTGAGGTCTAGTATTGTGTTGCATTAGGAGGAACCCAGGGCCAACCGCACCAGCATATGGTCTCACAGGGGATGAGGATGAGGATCTCATCTCGGTACCTAATGGCAGTCAGGCTACCTCTGGCGAGAACATGGAGGGCTGTGCGGCCCCCCAAAGAAATGCCACCCCACACCATTACTGACCCACCGCCAAACCGGTCATGCTGGAGGATGTTGCAGGCAGCAGAACGTTCTCCGCGGCGTCTCCAGACTCTGTCACGTCTGTCACATGTGCTCAGTGTGAACCTGCTTTCATCTGTGAAGAGCACAGGGCGCCAGTGGCGAATTTGCCAATCTTGGTGTTCTCTGGCAAATGCCAAACATCCTGCACGGTGTTGGGCTGTAAGCACAACCCCCACCTGTGGACATCAGGCCCATCATACCACCCTCATGGAGTCTGTTTCTGACCGTTTGAGCAGACACATGCACATTTGTGGCCTGCTGGAGGTCATTTTGCAGGGCTCTGGCAGTGCTCCTCCTGCTCCTCCTTGCACAAAGGCGGAGGTAGCGGTCCAGCTGCTGGGTTGTTGCCCTCCTACGGCCTCCTCCACGTCTCCTGATGTACTGGCCTGTCTCCTGGTAGCGCCTCCGTGCTCTGGACACTACGCTGACAGACA
>NC_060154.1:8617966-8662351 GCF_021292245.1 Micropterus dolomieu
GTATTAAAATACTCCTTTGTCTGTTTTATTATTTATTTAACTATGTATTGATTTGTCACCGGGCCGGACAGGGGGGCAGACACGGGGATGGGGGGGCACAAACAGACAGCACAGAGAAAGGACAACACCTGTAAGAGAAGGGGGAAAGGGGGATGGAGGGTGGGGACAACAGGGAAAAGCTGTGGGAAACACCAATTGCAGAAAGCAACGAAACCTGCAATAGAACAGAGAGGGGGGCTTGGGGAGGAGAAAAACAACAACAACAAACAAACACAAACAAAAAAACAATAAAAATAATAATAATAGTAAAAGACAACCAGCCGAACAGCAGCAATAAACAGCTGACATATTAAGACAACTAAGAGAACAATGAAAACAAGAAACAGTCACACACACTAAATAAGCAACACAACACAGCCACGAGAGCTGGAATAATAATTAATTTAAATAAGTAACTGAAAGAAAGGCATCAGGAATAGTACTACCAGGGACAACCTAAGTTTGTTTGTGTCTATGTGTGTCTGTGTGCGTGTGGGTGAATGTGTCTGTATGTGTGTGTGTGTACATGTGTGTGCGCATAAGCCTGTTAAAGAATGTAGTTGTTAGTGAGAGTGGGACGCCACGACTGTAACAGGCAGGCAAGAACCCCAGTAGCCAATAGGGGTGGAAGAAAGAAAAAGAATAAATCAAATCAAAAAAAACAAAGACTCCCAGATGCACCGCGATGCAAACGCAGAAGACCCCGACCCAAATGCCAGTTGACAACGTAATGCCGACGGAACGCAAAAGAGGAAGAGCACACAACACAGACCAGGCATTATGGAGGGCCTTCCTATAAGTTTTAAGACTATCTTGCCAAATTAAACGAGAATTTTCCACTTTGGTGGAACGCCAATTCCTCACGTTTCCGCAATATTTGCTTTAATTTGCGAGTTTCAGTATTATACCATGGAGCTAACCGTCTTTGTTTTAGTATTTTCTTTTTTAGAGGGGCTACAGAGTCGAGTGTCATTCGCAGCGAGCCTGCAGCACTATCAACAAGATGATCGATTTGGGAGGGACTGAAATTAGCATAGGAGTCCTGCGTTACTTTGTGACTTCATAATGAATTTAGAACTCAGAATCAGAACCAGAATCAGCTTTATTGCCAGGTATGTGTACACATACGAGGAATTTGACTCAGGATTGTACATTGCTCACGATGTGCTTACTATTACAGAAATACAAAATCACAATAAAATAATAAAATAATAAAAATAAAATAAAATCAGACACAGACTTCAGTGTAGACAACACAAATATACACACTATGAACAAAAACAATATTGACATATTGACAAACAGTGCAGTGAATGTACACAGTGCAATGAAGCATACATTACATTTTACATTTATATTTACTCATTTTGCAGACGCTTTTATCCAAAGCGACTTACATTTGAGGAACAACATACAAACATTAACAGAGCATAAAATAAAGCACAAGATCTACAACTGACAATACATATTAATAAAAGCAGCAATAAATACAAGTAAGTGCTAATGGCACATATCGCATCAATGGGGTAAATACCTAGGGAAGGAAGTTAGAGTTAATAAAAAGTGCAATCAATACAAGATAATTGTAAGGGATAGAAGAAGAAGAGCACAGGAAGTGCATGTTAAATGTTAGGAGTTAGAGGTGTTACAAGAGGGGAGAGTTCTCGGAAGAGATGAGGTTTCAAGAGCTTCTTGAAGTTAGAAAGGGACGCCTCTGCTCTGATGGCATGTGGTAGCTAGTTCCACCATCGTGGTGTCACAGACACCACAGGCGGCGTTCATTGGAGGAACGTAGAAGGAACGTAAACTTGTATTATGGAGTTTAGATAGATGGGTGCAGACCCTGTAGTCACTCTGTATGCAAGCATTAGTGACTTGAATCTGATTCTGGAGGCCATGGGTAGCCAGTGGGTGTCACACAGCAATGGAGTGACATGGGTTGATCAAAAACCAGACGCGCTGCTACGTTATGAACCATTTGTAGGGGTTTCACCACATAAGCTGGAAGACCCGCTAGGAGGGCATTGCAATAGTCAAGGCGAGAGGTAACCATGGCCTGTACCAGAAGCTGGGTGGGATATTGAGTAAGGTAGGGCCTGATTTTTCTGATGGTGTATAGAGCAAAGCGGCACAACCGAGAGACAGCAGCAACATGGTCTGAAAAGGACAGCTGGTCATCAATCATGACACCACCCTGGTTGGAGTGATGGTTGAGGAGCCAATTTGTAGTTTGTTATGGTGGGTAGATTGCTTTGCTGGAATGACCAAGAGTACAGTCTTAGAGAGGTTTAGCTGAAGGTGGTAAGCCTTTATCCATGCAGATATGTCAGGGATTGAACCGCCGACCTTCCGATTAACGGCAAACCCGCTTTAACTCCTGAGCCACAGCCGCCCCACGCCACAGCCGGCCCACAATGTTCATGTCACCAAGGACAAGTAATGGACAGTCATGATCTGGAATTGAAGACAGCAGTGTGTCTAGCTCGTCCACAAAGTTACCCACTTGTCCCGGTGGACGGTAGATGACAATCACAGGGACATTTACCGGAGCGGACACCAAGACAGCATGATATCCGAAGGAGTCATATTGATTCGGGGGTAACAGGTGTGCAAAATTCCATTTGTTGGAAATTAAGAGCCCAGTGAAAAAGTAATTGTTGGACAGCGCAGCGGAGGTAGCGATGTTTTCTGGTTTCATCCAGGCCTCAGTGAGTGCCAGTAGCCCAAGAGATAATGCGTTAAATGATAAATTGATAATTGATAAATTCAGCTTTGTTGACAGCAGACTGGCAGTTCCATGACCCAACAGCAGTTCCATGACCCAACAGATCTGCCGCCCTCTGTTTCACCGAATCCTCGCTCACCACGCACATCCCGGATAGCGCACTTTTCCTGACGGGATTTAATCTCTTCCGGGCGGATTGCATAATGGAGCTCACGCGAAAAACAAGGGGAGGAGGACTCTATCTCTACATAAATGAAGGTTGGTGCACAGATGTCACAGTGCTGAAGAAATCATGCAGCCCTCACTTAGAGACATTATTCATAAACTGTAAATCTTTTTATTCACCGCGGGTTTTCCTCGTTAGTTCTGGCCGCTGTTTACATTCCACCTCAGGCCTGTGTTAGTGAGGCGTTACTACACCTGGGCGACCAGATAACCAACATGGAGAAAAACCACCCAGACTCCCTGCTCATTGTTCTCGGGGACTTCAACAGAGCAAACCCCAGCCATGAACTTCCAAAGTACAGACAGCATATTAAGTGTCTCACCAGGAACACTAACATACTGGACCACTGCTACACTACATTAAAGGACACCTATCGTTCTGTCCCCTGTGCAGCCTTAGGACTCTCTGATCACTGTCTGGTTCATCTTATCCCAACTTACCGGCAGCGACTGAAACCTGCTAAACCTGTTGTAAACAGTGTGAAAAGATGGACCAACGAGTCAAAGCTGGATTTACAGGCCTGCTTTGACCAGCTTCTAAGCAGGGTGATCGCAGCCCTGGGTATTGCCCACCTGAAACCCTGATGGTGCCCCCTTCTCGGTTCAATGAGAGTAAGTGCTCCACACTGTTACAGGTCCCTCTTCTGCCTGACTTTAAGGACCTGGTGTGTAAACAATTTGACTCACCGTCAGCCACACACCAGTGGTCTAGATCCTGTAGGAGGTTCTCAAAAGTCGAAAGTCGCCACTGCGCACAGGTGATTTCTGGCAGCTTCTCCAGTCGCCCCGGGGGCTACAGTGAGGCAAAAAACCCTGTACCTCAGCCGACGCCGGTTCCGATGTGGGGTCCAGGAGATCATAGACCCCAGGACGCGTGGAGGGGGACCAGCTGCCAAGGGAAAGCAGACACGGGGTCCTCGAGGCAGCCCCCTCTTTCCTAACAGTTCCTGCAACCCAGCCAACCCTCCATCTTACGTGGCTCATTTACTGTAGACAGAGATATCCACCTTCTTGGCCAAAGCAGCCATATGGGAGGTGGAGTCTGGGGATCCACAGGCTGTTTTTTTCTCCCACTATTTCCTGCACAGGAGGGACCTACTGTCGCAGGCAGCCAGCACCCTGTTTCACCCCTTCCCAGGGGTGCAGGCTAGTGGCCCCTGAAAGGGACGACCTCCAGGCCGGAGGTCGTCCCTTTCAGGGTCCCTACGGTTTGCCAGAACCTGTGGTGAGAACAATACAAGAGGCATGGGCCCCTTCCACGAGAGCCACCTACTCTTACCGCTGGGGGGTGTTTGCCACATGGTGCGGAACTCGACAGCTGGATCGCTACTCTGCGAGGGCACAGGACATCCTGTCGTTCCTGCAGACCCAGCTGGAGGCAGGGAAGTCATGACCCTGCGAGGGATTGTGGCGGCGATTAAGGCAGTTTGCGTTGGTGCTTCCACACTGAACGAGCAGGAATGTTCCCTTATTTCCTGGTTTCTCAGAGGCTCTCAGAGGCTCTCAGAGGCTCTCAGAGGCTCTCAGAGGCTGGCGGTTCGTAAGACCAGACCATCAGTCCCTCTTTGGGATTTGGAAGTGGTCCTCGGGGCACTTCAGCAATCCCCCTTTGAGCCTCTTGGGTCTGCTGATCTGAAATGGCTCTCCCTCAAAACTGTATTCCTCTTGGCTATAACCTCAGCCAGAAGGATAGGTGAGCTTCACGACCAGTGCTGCAGGTTCCTGCCTGATGGGTCAGGCGTAGTCCTTCACCCCAATCTAGCTTTCCTGCCTAAGCTTTGGTCTGAATTCCATCTGACCCAGTCGGTTGAGCTACGGTCACCAAGATCCACAGGTTAGAAGTGAATGTGGAAGTGAATGGACTATGTGGGAATGACACTACTTTACCGTGGACCCAAAACAGTGGACAAGAGCTTGCTAACACACGGCTAATTAGCACCAACAAGACTACCAAGAAGCAGGAGGCCTGTGTACTGGGTAATAAATCTGAAAGTGGGAGTCCTCCCTGGAACGGTCTTGGTGCAAAGCCTAAGAGTAAATCATTTCCTCGGGAAGTGGGAGGTAGAACCCAGCGCCCTGAGATTTGTGATGCGACTGGCTGGCCTGCATTATCATGCAGGCAGAGCGCCTCTTCAACCCCTGTTCTTAGTAGGACAGCCGTGGACAGCTGCGAAAGGGAGAGTTAGCAACAAACCTCCCCAACAACCGAGTGTGCAACAGCAGAACAGATTTTTACCACTATTGCAGGACCCTGGATCTCCGTCTGATGACCTGGATAATATCCCATCCTCACACAGAAGGGTAAGGACTGAGAGTACCTCAGAAAGGCTGCAGGGAAATCTAACAACTGGGCCTCAAACTCTGATTGTGGGTGACTCTGCTGTAAACGATGTAAGAAGCATGTGCAGTAAGAACACCAAAATACTCTGTTTTCTGAAGAATACGGTGTCTGACATGGCAGAAAGAATCATGCATATCATTGCAGATCTACTACAAATTGTCAACATGTCTCTCCTCTCAGGTTTTTTCCCACAGGCCCTGAAAACTGCAGTCATTAAGCCACTCTTAAAAAAGTGCAATCTAGACAGATCCCTAATGAGCAATTATAGGCCAATATCAAATCTCCCATTTTTAAGTAAAATCATTGAAAAAGCTGTTTCAACAGCTTTGTGCTTTCTTGGCACTAAATAACTCTTTTGATGTCTTCCAATCAGGATTTCAACCAAACCACAGCACTGAGACAGCTCTTGTTAAGGTATTCAATGACATCCATTCACTGTCAGTGGCTGCATTCGCCACGGTTGACCACAACATATTATTAGACAGACTTGAAAACTGGGTTGGACTTTCTGGCACAGTACTAAACTGGTTTGAATCCTACTTAAAGGACAGAGACTACTTTGTGTCTATAGGTAATTACACAAAAGCTAACAAAAATGACGTGGAGTTCCCCAAGGCTCCATTCTGGGGCCTCTTTTGTTTAACATTTACATGCTTCCACTAGGCTCAGATTATGAAAAACAACAAAATATGTTACCATAATTATGCAGATGACACACAGATTTACATAACGATATCACCAGGGGACTATGATCCCATACAAGCGGTGAGTAACTGTATTGAGCAGGTCAACGATTGGATGTGCCAGAATTTTCTTATTGTTATTGTTTTTGGATCCAAGGAAGAACGTTTGAAAGTCAGTGATCGACTTCAATCTGTAATGTTAAGAACCACAAATCAAACCAGAAATCTTGGTGAAGTCATGGACTCAGAACTGAATCTAAGGGGCCACATTAAGACAATTACAAAGTCAGCCTACTATCCCCTGAAGAATATATGAAGGATTAAAGGACTTATGTCTCAGCAAGACCTGGAAAAACTTATCCATGCATTTATCTTCAGTCGACACGACTACTGTAACGGTGTCTTTACAGGGCTCCCTAAGAAATCCATCAGACAGCTGCAGCTGATTCAGAACGCAGCTGCTTGAGTCCTCACTAAGACCAGAAAAGTGGATCACATCACTCCAGTTCTGAGGTCTTTACATTGGCTTGCTGTATGTAAAATAATTTACTTCAAAATCCTGCTGTTAGTTTATAAAGCACCAAATGGTTTAGGGCCAAAATACATTTCTGATTCGTTATGAACCACCCAGACCTCTCAGGTCTCTGGGACAGGTCTGCTTTCTGTCCCCAGAGTCAAAACTAAACAAGGAGAAGCAGCGTTCAGTTATTATGCTCCATATATCTGGAATAAACTCCCAGATAACTGCAGGTCTGCTGAAACTGTCAGTTCTTTTAAATTAAGACTTAAGGCTTTTCTTTTTACCATTGCTTTTAATTAAAAATTTACAGGGTGAGAAATGAGTAGGTAATTGAGTGAAAAGATAATGACAGTGATATTGAACGGAGTGAAGGAAGTGGTCTTAAATCTCGTGCCTGAGATTTGCAGGACCCTCTGTCCACCTGTAAACATGCAGGTGGGTCCAGTGTATAGCTGGATCAAAGTGGCCTGTGGACAGACATGTCCTGGTTTCTCTGTAGTGTCCCAGGGTTTTTGGAGTTTCAGTGGACCCAAAGATTGCTATGGACCCAAGTACAGACTAGCTAGAGAGATCAGATTAAGTGTACTTCTCTGTCTTTTCAAAAGAGTTACAAAAAATTGTAACTCAGTTATTTGCTCAACCCCTCAGCCTGTTTTTAGTTTTCGTTTAACTCTTTTAACCCTGATTGTACACTTCACTGTAACTTTTACTGTCCTGTTTTACCCTGTTTATTATTATAATTTTTTTTTTCTATTTCACCAAAATTATATTTTAATGTGTATTTATTCAATTTCCTTATGTTGCTTTTATGTTTAATGAAAAGCACTTTGAATCGCCTTGTTGAAATGTGCTATACAAAAAACTTGCCTTGCCTTGCCCGGTCAGAGCGCTGGGTGAATATATCTGGCGCACTCGGGCCCTCAGGAAGACGGACCATCTCTTCATTTGCTTTGAGTCCAGGCACCAGAACAGGCCTCTGTCAAAATCGAGGCTGTCCCACTGGGTTGTGGACGCTATTCAGCAGGCGTAAGTGTTTTTGGGGGTGCCTGTCCTGTCGGGGTGTGAGCACACTCAACCTGTGGCATTGCTAACTCATGGGCCTTGTGGCGAGGAGCCTCCCTTGCGGCCATATGTGAAGCAGCCACATGGTCTTCTCAGTCTACTTTCACCAGATTCTACTGTCTGAATGTGGCAGCGAGTGAGTGCTGGGCGCATCTCCTCTATGAATGACAAAAAGCCTCGGCTGTGTGGTCATTACACTGGTTGTCGTCTCTGGGGTCAGCTTTGCGCCTTGCGGGCTGACTTGATTGGCCTACATGCATTCCTTGGGGCAGTCTTGCATCTTGCGGACTCCCCCAGCAGCCCCTCTGCTTCTTAGGTTTGGCGTGTAAATAGTGTACATTTGTAAATAGTTTGTTTGTTTCACTATATGGGCTTGGGTAGCACAGTCTCCTCACGGGGTGTTCCCCCGTACATATGGAATATGTAACGGTGGAGGGATGGTCTCGACACGATAGAGAACGGATGGTTACGTTGTAACCGTGGTTCTCTGAGTGGAGAGACTATCTCTCCAACTGCAGGCCGCTCGGAGACGGTTCCGAACTATCAGTGATCAAACTATCAGTGATTTCACACCGGCGCAGGTGCTTTATAGGTCAACTATGGGGCATGGCCGGGCAAGCCGGTGTGTCTTAGAGAGGTTTCCATGTGCCTGACCTCAGGGGATCATATAAATATGGAATATGTAACGGTGGAGAGAGAGAAGCATGGTTACAACGTAACCTACTGTTTAATGCCAATGAAATGTTTCAGTCTTTGTAATAGGGTATGATGGTCAGTGGTCTCAAATGCAGCACTAAGATCTAATAAAACATGGTGGTAGGAGCTGTAGGGATTATTGATGATTATATACACTTACCATTGAATGTCCTGTTTTATTGAGTTTCCTACTACGTTGTAAAGGTGAATCTAACACATTTAACTGGTATTTTGTTAGAGCAGCAAAACATGCTACTAACACACAAGCCCCGGAAACAGAAATGAGTCAATACCATTACTGCAGCACGTGAGGCACTGGTAGTACTGTTCCTACATGATAGATAAGGATCACCACATCATCAACACATTTGCTGATGTATGATGTCACTGATGATGTATATTCCATCCAGTAAGTTACTGTACTGTAATTTATATTTTTAAAACTTTATTATGTGGTTCATGTTAGTTACGGCAACTGAGACTACAGAAGAAGCTGTCTACCTGAGTATCGGTAAAAGTCAATTTAATATTACAACGCAAACAACACCCGATCCATGCCAATATAGCTGGCTTGCATCAATATTGGCTAGTATAAACAAACTATTACACATTTGCTTTGTACCGTTACATCCTATCTTGCAGGCTAAAATCAACACTTCGACATTTGAGGCATTTAGGAGTGGTGACAGGGCCAGGTGCAGGGCGTTAAAGTACAGGTTTAGCAGGGAGGTGCGAGAAGCTAAATGACTGTATGCAGAGAGACTAAAGAACCAGTTCTCTGCAAACGACGCCACTTCTGTCTGGGGGGGGGGGGGTTCAGACCGATCACAAACTATAAACCCAAAGTCCTCCACTCCATAAACGATTCTCGCCTGGCAAATGAGCTGAACCAGTTCTACTGCCGCTTTGAGAGTCAATCGGACACCATCCCCTGTGACTCCTCCACTCAGCTTCAGTCTCAGTCCACCACTTCTTCCCACCCCTCCTCAGAGCTGGCCAGCTCCACCCCCTCCCCTCCTCTCTCCATCACAGAGAGGGAAGTCAACGGTCTTTTCAGGAGGCAGAAATCCCGCAAAGCAGCTGGGCCGGACTCTGTCTCCACATCCACCCTGAAGCACTGTGCTGATCAGCTGTCTCCGGTGTTCACAGACATTTTTAACACTTCACTGGAGACATGCCATGTGCCAGCCTGCTTCAAAGCCTCCACTATCATCCCTGTCCCCAAGAAACCAAGGACCACTGGACTAAACGACTACAGACCCGTCGCCCTGACCTCTGTGGTTATGAAGTCCTTTGAACGCCTTGTGTTGTCCCACATAAAAATCCATTACAGACCCACTCCTGGACCCCCTGCAGTTCGCCTACAGAGCCAACAGGTCTGTAGATGATGCAGTAAACACGGCCCTTCACTACATCCTCCAGCACCTGGGCTCATCTCAGGTGGGGATGAGTCCGCCTACAGGTGGGAGATCGACCATCTGGTGATCTGGTGCAGCCAGAACAGTCTGGAGCTCAACGCTCAGAATACAGTGGAGATGGTCGTGGATTTTAGAAAGAGCCCAGCCACACCCTCCCCCATCATCCTGTGTGACTCCCCAGTCACCACTGTGGACTCCTTCCGCTTCCTGGGCACCATCATCTCCCAGGACCTCAAGTGGGAGCTGAACTTCACCTCCCTCACCAAGAAGGCCCAGCAGAGGATGTACTTCCTGTGGCAGCTGAAGAAGTTCAGCCTGCCAAAGACAATGATGGTGCACTTCTACACCGCCATCATTGAGTCCATCCTCACCTCCTCCATCACCATCTGGTACGCTGTTGCCACTGCCAGGGACAAGGGCAGGCTGCAGCGTATCATTCGCTCTGCAGAGAAGGTGATTGGCTGCAATCTTCGTTCTCTTCTGGACTTGTACGCCTCGAGGACTCTGAGGCCTGCAGGAAAGATTGCAGCTGACTCCTCCCACCCCGGACACAAACTGTTTCAGACTTTCCCCTCTGGCAGGAGGCTGCGGTCCATCAGGACCCAAACCTCTCGCCACAAAAACAGCTTCTTTCCGTCTGCAGCTAGCCTCATTAACAAGGCCCGGGTCCCCCACTGACACTCCCCCCTCGCAAAAGATACAAATGTTTCAGCAAATGTAAATACCGTTTCATCTTGTGTCGGGCACAGACCTGGCTTGTCGCACATATTTGTTGTTGATTGTTGATCTTTGTTGTTGTATATTTTTATGTTGTCAGTTTATATCTTTATATGTACACAATATTCTCTTCCGTTACGTTACTTCTGCACGGCACAGACCCAGAATAACGCACATATATATATATCTGCAACGTTGTTCTTCTATTCCATATTTATATATTTCTACATTTATTTATGTTGACTGTATGTTTGTCTACGTGTAGCACCTTATCACCACAGCAAATTCCTCGTATGTGTAAAACACTACTTGGCAATAAAGTTCTTTCTGATTCTGATTCTGATTCTAATACCAGACACAAAATAGTAATATGGATTGCGTTAGCTGCTGAAGTAATGTGGCAAGCCATACAACTATACTATTTTGTACTGGAGAACGTTAGCAAGTGGTCGGCATTAGCCAGCAAGCTAATGTTATCTAACTTGAGCCAACTAAAGCACAAAACCACAATTTATTTCACATGCTTTGCAGTGATGTTAGTTAGATGTTAGTCTTGCAGTGGTTTAAAGGCCTTTCAGACGTTGACTATGTTCTCACCCGATATGATCAGATGTTATACAGCTAGTAGCCAAGCAGCTGGTCTTTCAATGAGCCACTGATGTTGAAGCAATAACTTAAAAGCGGAGAGCCTATCAGCTGTTGCAAAAGTGAATTCAGGATTCCCTGAACTATAGTAACTGAGTGCTCTCTTTATGAGTGAATAGCACTATAACAGCCATTTATGAATGTCACATGAAAACATCCATTGTGGACTAGCTGAGCATGCCAGTCCTCTGTTGTTGACCTACCTGTTTCTTGACTCTCCTCCTCTTGTGGTAGCTGTAGGGGCTGCTGATGGTGGCTGGGGTCTCGTGGTAATGCTGCTGCCGCTTCTGCTGCTGGTGAGGACCCACCTTAACTGCTGTTCTGCTCTCCATTTGTTCATTGCTGGGGCTTTCCTCTACCACATAATTGCTGTCCTACTCAGGACACACAGACAAGAGGTACAAAATAACTTAAAATTCAAATGCAAATTGCAACCTGCAGTCATGAATCAATGATAGCAAATGCTAGAATTAATTTAGAATTATATTAGAATTAGCTCATGAGACCAATCATCTTACTTCCACATGCTGTAAAGAGTAATTGTTTCTGTTTCTTACTTTGTTTGGTTGAATTTCTACTTTTGTGGCGATCTGTGTCCTGCAATCAGTTGTCAGTCTTTCTTTTCGTTTCTTTGTTGTTCTTCCTCACATGAAGCGATGTATCTGAAGACAATTACAAAACTATGATTGTGATAGTTATGCTCAGGGTAAAGAAAGATCAAATGTATACAAATCCAATTCTGACACTGTACACCGTAATGTTTTGGTTGAAAGCATTTAATACAAGAATATGAACTTACATAATCTAGATTCTTTATAAACCAACCTGAGGAGCTCTAGCCAGGAGAAGTGCCACACCTTTGTGGTTGTTATCTCTGGCCTTGTCAAGGGCTGTTTTACCTGTCTGGAAGTGAACAGTAAATCTTAAACACTAGAACCACTATGATATTTCAATAGACTGTATATAAAAATGGACGTAGTATCCATGACGTCACCCATTAGTTTTTGAAGAGCAGTTTTAAGCCCAAATTGGGCGGAGCTGGCCAGTGCCATCTTGGCAGCACGTTACTGCACGTCACTTTGGGTGGAGCTGAGGTGACGTGTTGCTGAAACCACTCCCACATAGCTCCACGTAACCGAGTTAGCTCAAGCTAAGAAGCTAATGGTATATGTTACTCCCCGGTGCTGTACGGTGGAGGTTGGAACCTGCAGCCGTCTCGTTACCAGCTCACAGGCAAGGTAAGACACAGGAAAATATTAAAATAACTCACATAGCCATGGCTGCAATCACGTTAATTAATTCCCCACACCGCTATATTGAGTAACGTTGATGCTGTCGGCAAGGCGGTGTGAGATTATTGTCTGGAATAGGACACGTGAGAATTTTTTTTAGAATTAACTTACGTTAACTTCCACATTATTCGATTTTTTAAAGAATCTGTATCGCTCACTTTTTATTTTTCATCACCTGAAGTATTTATTACACATTTTCCTCCCAGAGTCACACTGTGGATCAGATGCCCCACCTGCTGCCAGAGAGCTGCAGAGACCTGGGAAGCATCCTCACTGTGCTGTTGGGGTGGACTGGCGTGGAAAGGCCTTCTCTCCTTCTGTTTACTTTGAGTTTTTAATATTGTCCATATTTGTGTTGTAGGTCCATTTAAAAAAAGGTATGGTTTATGGTTCACATTGTAATAAATTCTATTGTAGTGAACAACGGTGTGGATTTGTGCATTTTATATTGAATACATTTGGAGCTACTCTAAATTCCTTTCTCCTCCCCAGAGAAGAAGGGGAGTGGTCAAAGTTGCTTTCTCTAAGTGCTAGCCCGACCATAAAACTGGCACCTTTTTGATTCCGAACGCGGGGCCTGACTGTTAAACTGACAAAGGGACACGAACCAGCCATTGGCATTTCCCTAAACAGCCTATCAAAACTGGCCCCCCCACACATATTTCCGTGGCAACTGACCTTATTCTTTGTTTTATTACCACATCAAAAAGGAAAACCCTTGTCTCACCCAAGTGTGACATGGTCCAGACACTGAACTTTGAATGGCTAAGGACTGCAGTCTCCAAAGACTCAAAGCATTTAATTAAATCTTTAGTTACTTGATTACGTTTGCCTCTATTTGAGTAGTTATGTTAACTGTTGTTGCTATCCGTTGTTGATATTAGTGCTGAAAAGAAGTTACTTGTGCACTGTTTTTATTTTCAGCAAGATACTCTTTCATCTAATGTAATCAATGCTTGTTCATAATACTTTCCTACAAAATTCCTTTAGAAATGATGACAAAGAAATATCTTACTATACTCTTAATCGCCAGCTTGAATTTAAGGATGAATCAACAATATTCCCAGTTCCTAAGGAGAGACGATCTTTGATTTAATCCAAGCTTTCCTCATGTAACCTGAGCTCCCCCAAGTGGACGAAATAAGTATTACATGCCCTCGTCGGAAATGCCGTTAAATGTATAAATATCCAGACCAATAATGTGACAATTGTTTCCTGTTACCAAATGCCTAGAACAGTTCGACCATTGAGGTTCGATTGTGGAAAATATTTGATTATAATACGTGCAAATAGATTTCTTTTTAAACATTAAGTTTAGAAAGGCAGTCCCTTGGGAAACCTGAGACGCACCCTGGGGAACCACGCCCCAGGCAAAAAAAGAGCGACACGCGACCTCGCTCTCTCTTCTCTTCGCTGTTGGCTCTCTTCCACTTTGCTCGGCCCTCTGGACGCTTCGGCACGCGCAGCGTGCCTCGCCAGGCAACGCCCAGACTCTGCCAGCGAAACAAACAGGCCTGTTGTTCGCCTGAAGCTACACACCTGAAGTGCCGCGACATCGATCTGCCTTCAGTTTGTTTTATTTTCTTTATTTCTTTTGTTTGTTAAAGTTATCAGTCCGTTAAGTTACACTGGACTAATTCAGGAACGACCAAGTTCCATTTTAAGCCTTTTTCGTCGAGTCAACTTCACCGAGGTCAGACCAAGCCACGTGGTCTCGCCAGCTACAACGAAGGAAACCTGAAAACAGCCGAATTGCCAGACAGAGGAGGCGTTTTCAATCAGACACGGAGAACCCCGGAGAATCCCTAGCAAAAAACCAGGATCGGGCAGCTAACGTGGGACCCGTGCAACAGGCCAAAAGCAGGCTGTCGACAAGCAGTAAGACTTAACACACGTTCTGTGATCAGATATTCCCCTCTTAACTCCTAAAATCACAGCTGTAGTTTACTTTCATTAGCTCTTCTATGCTGTATGAGTCAAAAGCTTCCCACAATCGGACCTCGGATTTTTTACATTCTAACATATATGCACTATATATAAATATATGTTAATCTACCTAAATACCATCTTAATATTTTCATTTACAGCTGTTATCTCTAATATATTGTTAAGTTTAGATCACACTATTTACAATTAACATAGGAAACTGATAATGAACGAAAAATGTGATTTTATTATATGTATAATTAGTCTGATTATAACAAAGTATTCCTAATACAGAAGCAATAGTTTAAACTCTTGTGTTGCATTCATGAAAACATCAATATTAAAAGGTTACAAATGTAAAAGTAGTTTTGTTTGACTTAATGTGTTGTAAGAGTTATTATAATGATAGAATCTGTTGATAAGAACCCAGTGTCATAATTTAACATCAATAGTGTTCAGATGTTGTGAGTAAAAGAAAAGGCTGCGCAGAGCAGGAGCTGAAGAGCTGGAAGCTGGAGCTGTTGTCTCCAGTAGAGCTGGACACAGCAAATCATCTGGGGGTTTCTGAATCTGCAATCAGCTCCTTTGGCACCTGTAAAGACAACAATGGGTAGACAGTTAAGCAGCTTCTTCCAAAGTGCCATAAAGCTACTGAACTCTGAGATTGCCTCAGCATGAAAACTTCTCTGGCATGTTACAGTAATTAGGCGTGGCAATGTGAAATACACTGTCTACAAATACATGTGCTGGTCATATAATTAGAATATCATCAAAAAGTTGATTTATTTCAGTAATTACATTCAAAAAGTGAAACTTGTATAATGTACATTTATTTATTCATTTTAGCTGACGCTTTTATCCAAAGCGACTTACAATTGCTATACATGTCAGAGGTCGCACACCTCTGGAGTAACGAGGGTTAAGTGTCTTACTCAGGGACACAATGGTGGCTGTCTCACTGTGGGAATAGAACCCAGGTCTCCCACACCAAAGGTAAGCATCTTATCGATGCGCCATCACCACCTAATCTATACGTTCATTCCACACAGACTGATATATTTCAAGTGTTCATTCACCCTAATGTCTAACACTAAGGTTAATCTAATACATTTTGGCTTCTCTCTTCTTGCTGACTTGTCTTTGACTCCTTAAATGCTGCGGTTAGAACACACTAACTCCCATTAACTTAGCATTGTCAGCCGGTTGGGGCTGCTTGTATCTGGCTAATTAGCGTAACGAGCTAAGCTAACAAGCTATCTGCCAACAGCGATACCTGTTAAATATTGATACACATAACACATAAATAAAATACAGGAATTTCACTCACCAACTGGAACACGGACTTCCTGGAGTCTCTCTCTCCAATAAACCGATCGATCGAAATTGATCAAACCAGATGAAACTCATCAGTTAACTAAATGTGCCTTCAGGATGTTAAAACCTGGATGAGCTGTAATTTTCTAATGTTAAACTCAGATAAAACTGAAGTTATTGTTCTGGGGCCTAAGCACCTCCGTGATGCATTATCTAAAGATATAGTTTCCCTTGATGGGATCGCCCTGGCCTCCAGCACCACTGTGAGGAATCTTGGAGTTATCTTTGATCAGGACATGTCGTTTAAGTCTCACATTAAGCAAATTTCAAGGACCGCCTAGGTGAACTACGTAATATTGTGAAAATCAGGAACATCCTGTCTAAAAATGATGCAGAAAAACTAGTCCATGCATTTGTTACTTCTAGGCTGGATTACTGCAATTCCTTATTATCAGGCTGCTCGAAAAAGTCCATTAAGACTCTTCAGCTGATCCAGAATGCTGCAGCTCGTGTTCTGACAGGAACTAGAAAAAGAGATCACATTTCTCCTGTTTTAGCTTCTCTGCATTGGCTTCCTGTAAAATCCAGAATAGAATTTAAAATCATTCTTCTTACCTACAAAGCTCTTAATGGTCAGGCGCCATCTTATCTTAAAGAGCTCATAGTATCTTACTACCCCACCAGAGCACTGCGCTCCCAGAATGCAGGGTTACTTGTGGTTCCTAGAGTCTCCAAAAGTAGACTAGGAGCCAGAGCGTTCAGCTATCAAGCTCCTCTCCTGTGGAACCAGGTTCCAGTTTGGGTTCAGGAGGCAGACACCATCTCCACATTTAAGAGTAGGCTTAAGACTTTCCTCTTTGATAAAGCTTATAGTTAGGGCTGGCTCAGGTGAGTCCTGAACCATCCCTTAGTTATGCTGCTATAGGCCTAGACTGCCGGGGGATTTCCCATGATCGCTTTCCCGTAGTCTTGTGCTTTATCGTCCCTATCCTCTCTCCTCCTATTACTTCAACACAGTCTCACTCCCTACTCGTCAAATGTCTGGTCAAGGCCCTTTGTCGTCGCTTTTTAAAGACTTGGGTAGCCCTTTTGCATCAATTATTGACGTTTAGGGATCCACAGTCAAGTTAGCAACGCTTAGCAACAATAAATATGCAATATCCAGTTACACTTTCAAGATAAAACATAACGTTTCGATACATTGCCATGTTGAAACGCGCATAATTAAAGTCGTGAAACGTTGCAGTTTCGTTAGGTTTAGGCACAGAATGTACTTGGTTGGGTTTAGGCAACAAAACTACTTGGTTAAGGTTAGGAAAAGATCATGGTTTGGGTTAAAATAGCTATGTATGTCAATTAAGACTTATGTTAACTAACGTTAATGTCAATTTACCTCACTCGCCTAAATAAAAACATTTAATGTTTTGTTTCGCACGGGACACAAACCCTGTTCTCCTGCTTCAAGGTCCAGGTTCTGGCCCTCTATCCACCCCAATCACCTCCTTACTTCGTCTTTTCTCTTAAATATCATACTTGCCTTTACCATCAAAAACTGACACAACAGGGCTTCCCTCAATACGTCGAACTATAATGTCAAAGGGATCGCTAGTGCGTCACAAACTGACGATTATGGCTCTTGACCAAGCGTCCATATGTGACGACTTGGGAGTGAGACCGGGTTGATTACTTCCTGCAGGTGTTTCTGGCTCTGGAGCTGTGGAGTCTGGATCTGTGGTTGCGAGTCACCTGCTGCTACCATGTTCCTGCTCGACACCCTTTGCTACAATTATTGTTATACAATCAAGCACTTGGCGCTTGCCGATGGTGGGAATTGTTGGATCTCTGTAAATAATAGCACAAAGAGTAGGGTCTAGACCTGCTCTTTATGAAAAGTGCAATGAGATAACTGTTGTTATCTGTTTTTGTGAATTGGTGCTATATAAATAACATTGAATTGAGTTGAACAAAATTGCAGTACAGGAAATGTAGGATCCTGTGCTTTTGGTGTTTGTCTGGATATGTCTGCCTCTGCTGCACAGAAATACCTTTTTTTGGTCTTTTTTTAAAAAAGAGTCCCCCAATTTCAGGGAAGTGCAACACATTAGCATTGTTTTCTGCTGGTTTAAAACTAACACTAACACTTAACACTACACTACACTATAACTAAGTTTATGTCACATTCTGCCTGTCGGCCGTGTTTAAGTTTAGCCCTTTTTGTTATATTCGATCAGTTCAGTATCTGTTATTTAGTATGTTGTGTTTTAGGGTTCAGTCCGGTCTGTTGTCCTGTGTCCAGTCTGTTAATGTCATTGTGAGCTCTGCCTGATTTGTTATCCATTTGGTTATTATCTCTCTGTGTTTATCTGTTCAATTGTCTGTGGTTGAGTTTGTCGGTGTTGTCCTGTTACCTTGTCGTCCTTTGCCACTCTGTGTTATTAGTTCGGTCCCTGTTTGTGTTGTTGCTAACACCTTGCGTTAAACTCCCCATTGTCCTGTTTAGTTTAAACTTTAGCAGTTGGTCCATGTTTCCTGTTTGTGGTTGGTTCCTGGTCTTGTGTTCTCTGTTTTGTCTTGTGTATTCCCTTGCTCATTTACTGGTTCTGTTTAGCTTACTTTGTACCTGTCTGTCTGTATTCTGTGTAGCCTTGTTTATTATGTTATTCATCCGCATCTTTAAGTTTACTTAGTATCTGTCTTGTCTCTTAGATTTAGCTCTGCATCTCAGCCCTGTGTCCTAGTTCTGTGTCTCAGTTCATGTCTTAGTGTTTACTTCTGGACTGTGTACTTATGTGTTCTGGGTTAACTGTCTCTCTGCCGGCCTGCCTCTCTGTTACCCTCTGTTGTCTCTGCCTGCCTGCCTGTCTCTATGTTTTCCTGCTGTCTCTCTGCCTCCCTTGTTAACCTGATCCCGGTCACCTGTGTTGCTCCCTCCCAGCTCGTTAACCCATGTGTACATATATACTTGTTTGTTTCCTCAGTCTGTGTGCGGTCATTGTAGTGTGTTCACTCAGTCACGTTCGTCTGGTAGAGTGGTCTGTCTGCCTGTGTGGGTCTTCCAGTCAACTGCCTGTAAGCCTGTTTACCTTTTGCTGTTGTGGATTAAAATCCCTGAACCTTATCTCTGCCTTGGTGTCTTGCGTTTGGGCTCACCTCTTCTGCGCTCCTCCATGAACCCTGACAGTTTAAAATGTCTAAATTTGAAAGTCAGATTTGAAGAGATTTTTTTTTTTTCGCTAGTGGTGATGGTTTTCATATTTAGTTGTTGTGAATAAATGTGCCATTATCTCAGAGAGCAATAACAGAGGTTTGACGCAAGACTACACAATAGTATTGGTATGCGCACTAATTGTTACTGTTTACAGAAATAAGGTAATGATTTAAATAGCAAATTTTGTGATATCAAAAAAATTTAATTGTGAACCTATGGGGACTAAGCATTCAGCTTGTAGACTTACATTGTTTCTGATTTTCCCATCAGTATCCGCCTCCAGTAAGAGCTGAACTGTCCTCTTATGGTTCAGAGCCGCAGCCACATGGAGAGCTGTGTCGCCTCCCTACAGGCAAACGCAGACAGATATACCATATATTATGTATGCATGTTTGTTCGCTTTTCTACAGTTTCTCTGTTGGTAACACTTTTTTCACCGGTCTATAATTTCCTTAAAACTTTGTAGGAAAAGTCCTAGAAAGAACTGTGTAATATGCTAGTATGAAAAGGGCTGTTTTGCATAATGAGTACTTTTACTTTTGAAACTTTAATTAAATTGGAGTATAATGGAGTATTTTCACATTGTGGTATTGATACTTGAAAGCTGGAGTCCAGAAATTTAACAGATACATGAACATCGGTTACATTCAAGCCCTTGCCAAATGAGTTTACACAGTGCTGATTAGCATACCAGTGCCAAGTAAATCTCACTGTACTCGCAGTATACTGGAGTTTTTAAATGTGGTGTCTGTAGTGACATTCCCACTCTGGTGAACTGGCAGTGATGCGTTTTATGCCAACCAGCAATGACTGGTTTGACAGAGCTGAAGGGAGAGCGACCCAGATTCATATAGAGAGCTTCATGATCTGCCATTGCTCTCCACTGGAGAGAATGTTAATTATTGAGAACTGTTTATGTTGCTTTTTTATGTTGAATCGTATGCAGTAATGACAACAAATTCACTTGATTTGAAATTGAATGTAGATGGCACACCTCTCTCTTTATATGTCTCTGGAGCAACCGTATCGACGGAGTAGGTACAGCAGCTAGGAGTATGGCAGAGCCTGTAGCAGAAATAGGTTTCTGAGGATTACAGCAACAAAGAAGCAGTGGACAGCGAGGACAAACACGGATAACCATTGGTGTAGTTTTTCCTTGTTGGAGAGTGCCCAGAGAAGAGAAGGGACTCTGGGCAGACAGTTTGGTATTTGTAAAATATTTTTGGAATAGGATATGTAGCTATTGATCACAACATCATGTTAGACAGACTGAGGCACTGGGTGGGGATCTCTGGTACTGCCCTAGAATGGTTTTCATCCTACCTGTCAAATAGGAAGTTTTGCGTGTCTGTAAACAACTATGTCTCCTCGTTCTGTCCAGTTAAATATGGTGTGCCTCAGGGGTCGGTCTTAGGACCCATTTTGTTTTCCTTGTATCTGCTTCCCCTTGGACATATTTATCCATAAACATGGCATTTCTTTTCATATTTATGCTGATGACACACAAATATACTTGCCCGTCAGATCCACAGACCCTGGAATGCTGACTTCACTTAACAACTGCCTTTGTGAAGTTCAAAAATAGATGTCAAATAATTTCCTCCAACTGAACTCAGATAAAACAGAAATCCTGGTCATCGGGTCCCAGCAGATGGCAAAACAAATACTGCCATCTGCTGGTTCCCTAGTAAATCACATAAAGCCTGTGGCAAAGAACCTTTTTGTTTGGTTTGATAGTAATTTAAATTTCGAGCAGCACACCACAAAGCTTGTTCAATCATGTTTTTATCAACTTAGAAATATAGCAAAAATTCAATCTATGTTAACTTTTAAGGACACCGAGATCATTTTACACGCCTTCATCTCATCACGCCTGGATTATTGCAACAGCCTTTTCACCTGTTTAACCCAAAAATCTATTGATCGACTCCAGACTGTCCAGAACTCAGCTGCCAGGCTTTTAGCCAGAACAAAGAAATATGACCACATTACTCCTATTTTAGCTTCATTACACTGGCTCCCAGTATGTTTTAGAATTGACTTTAAAATTCTATTGATCACTTCATGGCCTCTCGCCTTGTTATATTTCTGAACTTTTAGTCCCATACACACCAGCACGTACCTTGAGATCCTCGGGCAGAGGTCTACTATCTGTTCCAGAGTCTCGACTGAAAACTAAAGGGGACAGAGCGTTTGCTGTCAGGGCCCCGAGGCTCTGGAACAGCCTGCCCGAGGAAATCAGGTCGGCTGAGTCAGTGAACTCTTTTAAGTCCCTTCTAACTAAAGAACTGTTTTGTGTTCTTGACCTACTTTTATAGGAGAGCCTTTCCCGATCTTATTTGACTTCATTTTATCCCTTTTATTTTATTGTATTTTACTAATTTTATATTAATTTTTCATGCTCTTATCTTTTTTTTGTATTATTCTTTACACTTGTTAAAGCACTTTGTAACTTGTTTTTGAAAAGTGCTCTACAAATAAGGATTATTATTATTATTATCAAGATTGGGCAAAGAAATACCTGAAGACAGATATTTCAAAGGTTTTATGGACAGATGAAATGAGAGTGACTCTTGATGGAACAGATGGATGGACCCGTGGCTGGATCACTGATGGAGACTGGGCACCACTTCGACTCAGGCGCCAGCAAGATGCAGGAGGGGCACTGTTACGGGCTGCTGTCATTAAGGATGAGATACTTGGACCTTTTCGGGTTGAAGATGGACTGAAACTCACCCAAACTGCCAGATTCTGGAAGATATTATCTTCAAGCAGTGGTACTGGAAGAAGACCTCAGCATCTTTATGATGGACAATGATCCATCACATGCATCCAAGTACTCGTTCAATTTCAGTTCAGTTTAATTTTATTTATATAGCGCCAAATGACAACAGTTATCTCAGAAAGCCTTTCATGAAAGAGCAGGTCTAGACCATACTCTGTGATTTTATTTACAGAAACCCAACAATTCCCACCAAGAGCAAGCACTAGGCGATAGAGGCAAGGAAAAACTTCCTTTTAAGAGGCAGAGAGAGGGAGGGAGGGAGGGAGAGAGAGGGGAGGGAGGCAGCCTACACAATATACACACAGAGGTACAGACAGTAAAGGTAATGTTGCTATTAGTGTTGTGTCGTTCAATGAACGTTTCGTTCATAAGACCTAATCGTGTACAGGAACGGGTTGTCTCAGTGAGTGATTCGTTCATTTTCACGCATGCGTGAAGGATCTTGGACTCTTACGTTCACTCGTCACACGGCAGCTGCATGGGCTCCATCAGCACAGGAAACAGAATTGATTAGTTCACGACTCTCAACTGTGGGTCTCTAGGTCTGAGTCATTCATTTGTCACGTGACAGCTACTGTGGAGCAGGGATGAACGACTCGTTAACCGCTCACATGGGTCCTCCTCAGTCTTTCATTAGGCAGGCTAAGTGACTGCCAGCGCAGGAGAATGAGAGGCAGGTCGGCTGTCAGGTAACAGTCACTGGACTGATATTATATAGCTATTTTGTTAATTATGTAGCAGACCTCGGCTACGTAAAATTATGTTATGAAAATTAATATTTCCGGGAATATTAATTTATACCTCGAAATTAGGAGCACCACCTAAATATTTGCTTGTCCGCCCAAGGCTTTAGGTCCTTGAGTATAGCCTGAGAATTATACGAAGTTCGGTTAATTCATTAGTTGTTATTCTGAAATCGTAAGGTCAATCAGTCAGTCTCAGATCTGAGCGTAAGTTCTATGTATAGGGACTCTAGATTCTGAATAACATACACACATACATCGCTGTGCTCAAGGTGAATTTATTAACTAACAAAAGAGGGTACAATAGTGGGTAAATGTGGTGATATTACAGGGATAACAGTTAATATCACAACCAGGAGGTACTACAACAGGTTAGCCTATGTAAGGTTCGATTGAATTTCAGTTTATATTGTAGCAGGAGAGAATTCTACGAGTATGAGGGAATGAATGACCGAAATTGGGTTGCAGATTTAGTTTGACTAATCTAAGGGTTATTAACTGTGGATGGAGCCCATAGAACACCAACGAGTCACAGAGTGTGGTTTGTTTTGCCCTACCGTTGCCGCAGGTCCCGTGGCAAGGCTCGACTGCCGGTTGGCTCGGGAAGTCGGTTCTGGCCCGACCCCAGTGGCGTTTTCGAGTTGGGTTGAAACCGGTGGATTGGGTCCGGAGTCCTCTTGTGGGAAGCGCTTGCAGCAACGGGCTGTCAGCCAAGGCTTTTGCTCTGATCTCAGTTCGTTTGGTGTCGCTATAGGGCCCACTCAGGGTTCTGTCGTCAGAGCCGTGGTTTCATTTATTCAAGGCCATAAATGAAGGCTTCTGAGTTTCTGGTCCAAAGTTGCTCACAACGGTCGGATGAGGTTGCAACAACAAAATCAAATAAACTCACACATTCACCGTAGGTTCGCGAGGCCTCGGGAATATAGGCTATTTAATGTTGCTGAGGTTAAACAGGCAGCTCCAAACAGAATAAAGAAAATCAAATCTCCTGCTGAGAAATTTGGAATTCAGGGTCGTAGCTTTCTCAGCTCGTCTGAAGGAGATTTAAGTACGAAACAAAAATCGGAATTTCAAAAGTAAAGGAAGTTAAGAGAACGTATACGTTTAGTTTCAAGAAAGTTTAAACGAAGAGTTTTGAAGAGGCAAAGAAGCTAGAACAAAAGACAGCAGGGCCTTTTTATTGATCCCGCTAGGTAGTGACGTCAATGTTGGGGATGGTCTCCCAAACGTCGCTAAGGTGTTAACTTTTTGGGATAAAGAAATATACGTTGTGCGTATTTCTCTTTGATCTCTCTCTCCACAATATCGACATTTGGAAAAATACTTAGTTCTAAACATTCGGATAAAGACAGTTAAAACAAGGCTAAACACTATGGAAAAAGGTTATAATGGTTATATAAAACGTAAACAAACCTTGATTACATGTCCTCAGTATACTTGTTGGTTACTGGTTTTAACTCATGAGACAATTTAGATGTAAGCATTACAGTAAAATTTCGTTTATGCAATTACATGGTGATAGTTAGGCCTACTTAACAATTCTGTCAGTGTAAGCCGAGTTTTAAACACTTGCGTGTTATACCTTTCTTGTCCCCTTGGTGGCGCTCGCGTCACGCAAGAAAAGAGTAGACACTCCACTTTAACTGAGAGGCTGGTGATGCCTACGAGCGTTTCCATGGAGAATTTAGTAAGACATTGTATATGAAACATTTAACTAAAGCATTAGTTAGCATTGAATAGACAGTGATTACTAGGGAGTAACGGGGATGAATTAAAACAACACAGAAATAGGTTAGGAAACTAGTTCAAGATTACTTTCTTATGGGTCTGCTAGTCTTCAAACATCACTAAAGGATAACAACAGGGTTATTACTTACTAAACTCAGAGGCTAAAACCGCTGCTCACTTAGCAAGGTTATTATTTAAACAGAATAAACACAGTTATACTGGAACCTTGCTTGGTTCGAGTAACAGGGGTTTTTATGGTCTTTCTTCTCTGCATTCCTGGCTTATTGCACCGGTTATCAGAGAATGAAATGGTGGTTTATGGCTCAGCCGTTCTGTGGAGAGAAAAGAGTCAGGTTGAGGCTGGAGGTGACCTGCTGGAGGGAGAAGGGGTCAGATCGCCCCTTTTCCTGTCCTGTGGACTGTCTTTAGTGACACCTTTACAGCTAGAAAGGTTCACTGAGGCTCTTTGAATAGACAATCCTTAAGCGATTCATTGTCTGATTGAGTCTCTTTCGGTCCTTACCAACACCAGGCGATGTCTCTGGGTTTTACATGTGAAAAAGGTCAACTCTCGGGGAGGGAAACTTCCCTCCCTCTTTTAACACCATCTGACCTTCTTTGACGTGCATCTGGTTGAGTTCACAACAATAACATCAAATTTAACACACCTGAGACCTTGTAACACTAATGAGTCACATGACACTGGGTAGGGAAAATGGCTAATTGGGCCCTATTTGGACATTTTCACTTAGGAGTGTGCTCATTTTTGTTGCCAGCGGTTTAGAAATTAATGGCTGTGTGATGTGTTATTTTGAGGGGACAGAAAGTTTACAGTGTACCAGGCGGCATGATTGTCGGACAAAATTCACATCAACCAACTTGTTTGCAAGTGTCTGCTCTGCTGAATTCCAGCTGGCTCCAAGGGATCTGCTCTCCAGCTGAACCTGACCTCTGACCTCCTCCCAGTAGGATGACAAATACAAGTGATTTACCAGTATTAAACGTACTACATGTCTGAAAGATAATACTCACTGTCGTTGACCTGAATGCTGATCTTGGAAATGTGAAATGCTTTAAAGATTTAGGTTGGGGTTCTGAAGATTCTTGCTTATAACTGTGCGAAATATAAATACTTAGGAATTTTTACACATTCAGGTGGCAGGTTTGGGCACAAATTCATTGTTTCAATGTACTGTAGTTGTTGTTTTTTTTACATTCAACATCCAATGTGACCAAAATGTTAGATTACTGCAGTGGTGCTCAATCTGCCACACACCCCTTCAGAAGCCAGTTGAAATTGCATTATAGTATTTTGAAAAGATGTAACAGTTGGGGCCAGGCAAAAAAAAGTTATGCATGCAGTCATGTAGATGTGCGTAGTTTCAACAGAGCGTTTCACCATACTGGTTTCACTCTACACTGATCACTGAGATGATTTAACTATTTTATGTCACATTCCAAATAAACCATGATGATTATACTTTAAGATTCTTTCAACATGTGGCACCACTGTCTTTTTTTCTTTTTGTTGTGTCATTCTATGATTATTATTTTTCTTCCCCAAACATGTTTTGTGACGGATGGATTTTTGCTTATTCAAACAAGGACAAGAAAAAAATGTCTCTTCAATCTCTGGATCATCTTTCCAGCTCCAGCCTATAACTATTCCCTGGAAACACAATAGTTGCTCTAGGGCACAAAGGGAAGTGGGAGAGAATGTTTCCAGGTGATAATAGCAGTCATGTTTACGATGAGGTTGTCTGTATGCGTTTGAGTATCATTCCACTACACACAATAATGCTCAATATTCACTTATATGCAGATGGATCACCTTTCAGTTTGCCTTTCTGTTACTGTCCTGTCTTCACCTGCATAGTTAAGGTCCATTCTATTCATGTAACCTATTTAGGACAAACAAATATCAAGTTGCCTGCACATTCTTCAGACTTTAAAGGGGCATTAAGTAATTTATAATCAACATCTGTCCACTGCATGTCATGGACAGTTTTTCCACTCAGCTTATACATGCCTCTAATTCATGCAATGGATGACTTTTTTTAACAATAGAAACAAAGAACAACATCAATAGCAAAGGACTCGTGCTGAAGTGATCAGCTGATTAATTAGTCAGTCAACAAGTCAGTCACAGTGGGGCACAGCTGTTCTTCAGTGCCCACAGTGCAAATTAACATCCCTTTAGGAAAATAAGCATTGATTTATTATTGATTTAGTTAATCAAGTCAAGTTTATCAATAATACTCAATTATTCATTCATCCACATAAGATCATTAAGATTCACATTCACAACATTAAGATCACAGAAAATGTATTTGTCACACTCATTGCTATTGATTGATTTAGTGAATCAAGACTTAGCTAAAAGCGGTAACTATAAAATAATAATCAGTAGGTGGACAATGCTTTAATCAGATAACAAATAAATGTATTCCATGGTTGTGTATCAGCATGGTGTTTCTATGTGATTAAAGCAACAGTGATGTAATTCTACAAGCAGCTTCTGTCCTGCCTGAGTTGCTCAAAGAGTTTTTATCCCTTTGATTATTACTGCCTTTAAATATTATTTTACTAACACTCTGACGCTTACCCTGTCTTTCAACACTACAACAATGTTGTCTGGTTAACACAGGCACCAACAGCACTGGAATGTGGAAATACAGGATATTCACATGCCCAATTCCTTTCACCAGCTGCCGATGGGTGTGAAACAGTGTGCACTCACTCAAGGAAATATATGCATTTTTGAAGATTGATACCACTTTCATATCTCTATGGTAGTCCCTAAGAGGGCTTTCACACCTGAAAGTCCGCACCAAGACCCGAACCAAAGTTCATACTGCTATTCTGCACCGCAGTAAAGGACTTTACATGACACCCTTACGCCCTGTAGTCATCATATGATATGTGGGCTGCGTCTCCCTATACGTGACAATGATTGGTTTATTAAACAGTTCAGCTGGTATCTTTGACAAGAATGAATGAATAAAAATTAACATATGCATATTTGCCACAATATTATTATTATGGCATTACTACCTGCAGCACCAACTATACTGAAGGATCGTTCAAATTTGCAATTAAACGTCCTCGTTGTGCGAACACTAACATCGCCAACAGGAAAGGAGAAGACAGCAATCAATCCTTCTGCACCTCCGTTTCAGGAGAAACCAAAGATGTATGTGGCAGTGTGCTTCTATAGCGGCCGTCTGTTAGAAAAGATGATCTGTCACGGGAGATTCATAATTGTGTCCTTATGTCAATGCATTTCTCCGTGCATTTGTTTGTTTCCGGTTTACACGTCAACCGCCAAACTTCCTGTAAACGGTCTGAAAGTCTGAACCATCCAAAAAATGCTTTCACACCATAAACGAACCGAACCATGGTTCAGTTTGACTACCTCTTTTTGTCGGACCAAATTTTGTCTGTTCGGTCCGGACCGTGGTCCGTGTGAGGTTTCACACCTGCAATTTTGGCTCCGACCAAACTGTAAAGGCCGGATGTCCGGACCAAACGAGGTAGGTGTGAAAGCCATGTAAAGCTAACAAATCAGGATCAAAACAATCAGAAGGAGCTTTACTGCCAAGTAGTGTTTTACACAAAGGAGGAATTTGCTTTGGTGATAAGGTGCTACACATAGACAAACATACAGTTGACATAAATAAATGTAGAAATATATAAATATGGAATAGACAATAAAATTTATATTAGAATAATAAAAAGAATAGAGAAAAATAATACAACTATTTGAGTGCTGACTGATCCTGATCCAACCAATCACTGCTCTTACTCTTTTATACCAGGCTACAATACGACAACAGCAGACTAACAATCAACTCTGAACACAGCTCTTATGCCCTGTAACTGTACACTGCACACACACAAAGGCACATACACACATGACAAATGTTGAACTAATGGGTGGAGATGAATGGAGCAGCTCAGTGACCCGTCAGATGACGGGTTAGAAAAAAGGCTCTAACAAATCCACAACTATTTTCATAGAATGTTTATTAAAATATATAACAGAATTTGTCAATAAACAGCAGTATCAAAACATTTTAATAATGTCACTATTGGTTCTATTAAAGACATATGTGTTGGTCTCAGAACAAAGTGTTCCTTCATCATTACTGTAACCTGTTTTAGTGTTTACTGTACTTTTAAGAGTGAGCGGCTTTATTCGATTAAAGAGAGATCTTTGATAAGATGATAATGTTAGCACTTCCACATTTGCGTAACCTTTTATTTCAAACCTTTCAGGCAATGAACAGGCTCATTAATCATAATTTGTTTCTCATGTAATCACAAGGCACACAAAGATGTAGTTGTGCTATATGTTATGCATGTGTTAGAATTGTCAGAATCATTTCTCAAAACCGAGACCACTTAATTTCCTGTCACAATGCCAAGTAGAGGCAAGGAGTCTGCTGGCGGTTATGGTCTCCCAGGTTTACTTTTTTTTATTGTTAACAAATCATAAAAAAAGATCAAAACCAAATATTCATCCAGTACTGTATTCATCTGATATAATTCATTCCTCTGTGCCACAGATGTCCATTGTTGTTCTAAAACTGTTGCACTTCATGAAATGTTCCTTCAATACAATGTACATGGGTACTGTAGTCTATTTTGAGTCAATCCCACATATATGGTCCAGCTGCTATAAACTAGAGCACCAAAAGTGTATTAATCCACGGGTGAAACAATCCCCAACAAATGCACTATTTACTCCTGTTTGAGTAACATTTATTAACCAGTGCCAGGTATTTAAGAAAATGATTTGGCCTGTTCAAATTCATATTTATTATGCAACAATGGGCTAGGGACTGAGAGCCACAGACAGAAGTCTGAAAGTATTGAAAAATGGACTAAGGATTTTTTTTTTTGTCTTTCCATAGGATTTATTGACAGCAACAATGAAATATCCTTTAAGTTAACAAATTTAAAAAAAAATGTTCCAAAATGTATTTATGGCACATTGAAGGGTTTTACTTTTTCACTTCATGTAATTATTTTACATTAAAAAAAGATAATCAGCTTCAAAGTGTACCTTCCCTTTGAGCTATTTAGTTACCGCACAACACGGAGGAGGTCAAAAGTCAATTCTGTAACATCAAAGGCAAGATGCTGATGCATGGGGTCAACAAAGACCTCTGGGCCTCCAGATTGGCCGGTGGTGTGGTGGGTGTGCTTGAGAGCGTCCAGGGTGGCGTAGATGACTCTGGCCCGCTGCTCCTCTGAGGGCGGGTCAGCCCAGCGATGACAGGGCATCGAGGGCGAGTGGAGGAGGAAATAGACAGACGACATGTAGACTTTAACAAACTCCTGTTTTACATAGGACAAGTCTCTCTGCAAACACACAGACAGGAAGGAACAGCTTATAAACACAAACAACTTGTCAGCAGTCCATCAAGACAATATTCACTGAATACACATTCTAACTTCCTCGGAGACAGAAAAGCCACCAGGTTACACATACTGTCAGCACACTCTACAGGTCTATATTGGTATTTCACAAATACACACACACTGACCTTCTGTGCTCTGCTCATGTTGGTCTCAGCATCCAGCCAGGCACTCTTAAAGAAAACATCAGTAGCACATATTTAAAAATGTGCATAATTATCACCTGTTTTTTAAATCAAATCATGTAAAAGCTGTGATGTATTCAGGATGTTCTTGCTATTAAACAGATGAGCTACGTCACACTGCTTAATTTTAAAGTCTATGCGCTGTTTGAAAAGCTTCTTAGTTTTGTGACGGATGAGTTTCTGGAGGAAATGCAGAATGCTTTTTGGTATCAGTTATGGTGAATACATTTTCGGTATGAAAATGTTCAGTTTAAAACAGTAAAACACACCAGTTAGTATGAGTTGAAACAGCAATAAAGAAGAATTAACAGTTTCTGTGATCTTGAAATTACTCCAACTGGTACGTTTGACCATGATGCACTCCCTACTGACCCGGAGAGCATCCAGCACATCTGGTTCGTCCAACAACACAGGGAAGGTAGAAAGTATAGGACTGCCTATCAGATCTAAAACAGAAAGATTTTTTTAAAAAGACTTCGTTCTAAGAAGCATGAATATCTTCAATTTGGATGAGACAGTATGGGTTTTTACCTGCGTTCTGCATGGTAGGCCTGTCCATCAGTAGTGTGTCAGCTAGCAACTGCCTGTGTAAAGCCAGCAGGTGGACGCAGCTCAGACAGTGCAGCAGTGTCTCTGGAAGGAGACTGAAGAGGAAAACGATACTTGTCACTAACATATACAATATATTGAACGCATATGCACACAGACGCATATGGCTGAGGTGAGTCATGAATGTCTCCAAATTAATCTAGTGATGATTTATTGTTACTGAATTAGATCACATAATCTGCTGCATGTGTGCAAGCTCTGTGGTAGTTTTTTCTTGCTTATCCGCCCACCTGAGTTGCGTTCTGGTCCGGCTGTTGGCTGATTTCAACTTTATGATCAGTTTGGGCTCCCGTCTGGCCTGAAGCATCTGCTGGAAAACACCAGCTGGAGCTGACAGGGCAGGACAGGAGAGATTTTTTAGACCCCATTTTAAAATAAAATTTTACAAAACATTTTTATGTGCTAAGCAAGTTTCAGATCTGCAGAATATCTCATTCCAACAAAAACTAAAAATGCCTTTATCAGACTGTTAAGTTCTGGTGTGTCCACTTACATCCTCTAGTGGCTGAAGCCTCCACTGCGACATCCTTCTCATAGGGAGTGCCACCATTGACTGGCAGCTCATAGGTCCTACACACAAGGTGGATTAGATTAAATTATATATATATATATATATATATATATATATATATATATATATATATATATATTATTTAAAGTAGTAAATGCTACATTTTTTTCAACATCCCTACTTAATACAAATCACTCCTACAGCAGGTAGGTTTCATTTCCACAGTTATCCATTAATTCTTTCAAAAAATGGATAACTGAAAATAAAAATGTATGTGATTTCATATTTATGTATTGATCTAACTATGTTTCTGTTCAATTACAGTATTACAATAAGATTGTGAGTATGAATATATATAAAACGTAGGCATTTTTGTATATATACTGTATGCACCTGTATGTTTGTGTGTGTTTGTGTGTGTGTTTGTGTGTACCTGTTGGGGAGGGGATTTCCAGTGTCATCTGTCAGCTTGAGAAAAGCCCAGCCACAGCTCAGGTCTCCTCTCTCCCCTGTGGACTAAAACACACAGAAAAGATCAGACACAGCTGCTTCCCAAACACTGCTTTATTAGTAATTGTCCACTTATAGATCCATGACAACAAAAATTCCCCATTCCCCGTGTGATGTGTTTTATCTGCACTGACCTAATCATATCACTGTCACATGTTTGTCTGTATGTGTGTGTTTGTCCTTACGTTCCGCAAAAAGGTGACTCCTAGTTCAAAAAGGATGCCGAGGTCCGGAGATGCAGAGTTGCAGCGTAGAAAACAGTCTCCATCTAGGAGGGTGGGTAAGATACCTGTCATCTGGAGCAAACAGATTAACGTTCAGCCTTAAGCACAAGATTAAGTTCAATGCTACGGTGTTGTTTTGAGCTTTTTTGATGCCAATTCTGGCGAATTGTAGCATTGCATCTCAGTAACAACCATCAGAGTTTGATGGAAAGAAGTAGTTCATGTCACTTGACCAGACAGATATACTAATGACAACAGATATAATCTGATAAACATACCCTTGGAGAGAAGCTCCACATCTTGGGGCTCTTAGGGTTGTAGTTCGCCCTCACTGTGTGGATGTTACTCAACACCTGAAACACAAGTACAGCTCATTAAAAAACTAAAGTCTGGGATAGAACAAGTAAGTAAAAAGTCTAGTCCAAATAAAAAGACGTTGTTTGAGATATGGCATGAGCTAACAAACCAAAAGGGACTCATATATGATACTTCAGATAAAAGAGATGAGAGAAATTTGAATACAACTATACACCTAGTGCAGGTGATTTGTGGGCAAATTGTAGCTTATAATGAATACCTCAACAGTTTATATGGAATAGTTTTCATACTGCAGAGACGTATAGTATAAGAATAGTATAAGGAAGTACAGCATGGTAAACAGCTCTTTATACAACAAAAAAACCCACCTGAGTTCCATCAAAGGCACAGAGGCGGATGTGTCTGCTGAGGACCTGAACTCCAATCCCAGGAGTAGGAATCATCCTGCAGCTCCACAAAGTGAAACAAACACACGACCTCACCTGCCGAGCACGAACCTACAAAGACAGAATGGGCGACTCACAGACTATATGATATATAGTATAAATAATATGAGCTGTTTTAAATCGAGAAAGTATGTTCATGACTGGATGCTGAGAAATCTGAAAATATCATGTTTATTCATCATAGATACATTGAATAACACCCAGAGGGACTGTCTCACCCTGCCAGTGTCTGGGTCCAGAAAGAGGTCACTAAAGGAGAGCTGTGATTGGCTGAGCTCAGGCTGAATATAGTGACTTCCTTTGTAAGTTACACCTAGAAAAAAAAACAACAGTTACACATGTATGATTTTTACTAATTGACTGCTGGGGAATTGTGATCGGCATTTTTACAATTGTATTGACAAACTGACTCATTGATTACTGAGAAAATAATAGGCAGATTAATTTATTACAAAAATAACCATTCATCGCAGCCCCAAAATAGATGATTTATCTGTAGTGTTCTTGGACAAGTGTGATGGAAGTTAGCTACAAGCCTGTCAATTTAAATTAACCAAACCTTTGACTCAGTGGCATACCTTATTAAGTGTATATGTGTGTGTGCTTGTTAGTGAGTGTATAATGACCTTCCTCCACCAGCAGTTTATTGAGAGTTGATGGTCTGAATCCTGAAGGTATAGCCCCCATGGCAGAGAGCACATCTGTTGCATCAATCTGTAACACACACACGCAAATTTGTTGATCGTAAAAATAGTTCTGTAGCAGTAGTTGTAGAGTTTGTAGATATTTACCTCAGTCAAAGCCTTTCTGACTGTACACCAGTTGGAATGTGAGGTATGGCTGTTGAAGAGCAGAGGAACTTGAATTGAATCCTTTTGACCACAACACTCAATCTACAAAATCTTCAAGAAGTATGTTAAAATGGAGGACCTGTTTTTCTCTCTGTCATCAGTTAAATCTTCACTATCTTGCTCTTCCTTCTCCACCTCTTCACTTTCGTCATCATCGTCGTCATTTTCATTATCGCTGTCATCTTCATCCTCATCCTCATCATCATCAACACCAGAGCCAATCTGAAAAGTGGAGAGTTGTCGAGGAGACAAGAAATACCACAGGAATTACAATAGCAGACTTGTTACTAAAAAGTTCATCTTCATCAATCTTCAGTGTACACCCTAGTATTTTGTATTTTTATGGCCACAATCACATTTTAGAATAACTTGTATTAAAGCTCTTTTGCTGAATGCTTGTTAAATTGTTGGACACTCGACTTGTGATGCAGATGTTCAGCAGCTTGTATACCTTCAGGTAGGTTTTTGGAACCACTCCTCTGTTGCCTTTAGTGTCTTGAGCCAGCCACCATCCATCTGCCGTCATCCTGATTATCCTCAATATCTCCCCCCTCTGAAAACAGCAGGGAAACGAACAAGTCATGTAACGTCCCATTACTCATGCATTACTAAAAAAAACAGACTTTCTTTGTTTAAAATTAAAGCATGTAGTTAACAAGCTGGTTGGGAATACTTGATTTCATCATGTTTTTTTCTTGCATGTAATAAAATGCAATTTTTCACGTGCAAGAAAAAAAAAAAACTTTTTATTCCACCACATTTATGTGATAATTTTAGTTACTAGTTCTGTTGCAATTTCTGATTGATAATACAAAACATAATCAACAATATGATGTAGGTTGAAAGGAAGGTTTTTAACTATATACAGTAATTATAATTAGCTGCAACACATTAATCAATTACTAATTATAATACACATGAAATGGCCCATTCTACTTAAGTACACTGAAGAAAATTATAAATGCAACAATTTTGTTTTTGCCCCCATTCATTATGAGCTGAACTCAAAGATCTAAGACCTATGTACACGAAAGGCCTATTTCTCTCAAATATTGTTCATAAAAAAAAAAATGTTGCGTTTATAATTTTGTTCAGTGTATGTTTTGATGCCAATACTTCTGTACTCTAATTTAAGTAAAATGAATACAGTGGTACTGCTTCTTTTACTAAAGTAAATTCAGTTTTTTCCTGATTATCTTCCTTGGTTTTTAGTAGAGAAGCTTTGAAAAGGTTTATAGAAATCTTTATAAGAACACATTTTGGTCTATCCACACATCTTCCTCACCTGCAATGTTCAGGTATAGCAAGCATTTAAAAAAAGAGGTCACACAGCATGGTACTGGGTTCGAGCGGAGAGACTAAAACTCAAAATACTTGACTTTAATTTGTCACACATGTACATTTCACTCTACCTACTGTGCAATTGTGCAACATGCAAGACCGCTACATGTAGAGGAGCTGGTTGGAGGTAAATTTCTAACCACTTCTATAGTGCTTTATCTCTTTTATGAATCAGGAAGTACTTCACCTGAACAGACAGATCTCCCTCCTGCTCTCCTTTGAAATCACTGAGGACTGTGTAGATGCGAGGGTCTGACTGAGAAGGCAGTTTTGCAGCTCGCTTCTTATTTTCATCATCATCAACATCGTCATCGTTACTGTCTTCGTCATCGTCTTCATCATCCTCACTCTCTTCCTTTGAAACGTCGCTGTGGATCAAAACACAGTAAAAGATATTTTAGATGTCAAACTATATCTTCTAGAACCTAAAAGAAACTTGAGCTTCAACATTAAAATGTTCTGGATGTGACACATTTAAATTGATGCTTTGAAACTGATATTTCTGTGCAACTCCTTTACAAAGAATACATGTGAATTTAACTGTTGTGAAGAAATTGAGCCACTGCTGCAATAAATACGATTTTTCCTTGCAGTGAACACACAAGTCACTGACCGTGCAGCAGTACTGGGTCCTGGTGGTGAAAGCTCCAAAGAGAGGTTGTTTATACGCTCCAGGATGTTCTGCAGTCGCCTCTCCTCTTCCTGCTTCCTTTGATCATAGTTTCCCACTGGAGCCAACTCATCAGCCTTGAAAATCAAATTATGATGTCAATTTAGCTAGTTTAAGATTCTACTTTAAAAGAACAGAACTATACACAATACAGTGTGGTTAGACTGACATACTGGGATATAACTGAGCAATTGCAAACTGGCCTGTCAGTGATATTAATATTCAATAATGTACAGTCTGTATTCATTTTGTTATATTCCAAGTGTTAGCTGTCAACAGATCACTTATCCTAACCCTAAAACACAATCGTCAGTGCTGCCTTAAAGATTAATTAAAGAGTATATTATTTGGGACTGTAAATAATACTTTTTCAGGATCCAAACAACTAATATGGGTCAAATAACAGCCTTGGTTGCTTGGAATTTTGGTAATCTAGGAGTTGAACTGAATTATTGTACGACTCTTACAAGGAAGATATTTAATAATCAAATAATCATTAACAAGTTAACAAACAGGACAGCACTAACTTTGGTCAGTTTCTGCAGCGTCCTTAGTGTCTTCTCTGCTGACATCTGCAATTCTTGACATCTGTTTGGAAAAAAAAACGATTTAAACAAAATAAATAATGTATCAAAGCAGAATAAAAGCCACGTCCCTTCAATAGTTTCAGTGCTAGTCTGGATGAGGTTCTACAGTGAGTTATTCTAGTTTAGGAAGCACTGCTGTGGTTCTGTCAGAGGCAAAGCTGTTTACCTCCGAAATGCCTCTTCAGTGGATCCATCCTGATGCTGCACGTCTTTCATCAGACGGTCAACCTGGATTAGAACAACAATGAGATTAATGGACAGTGTGATTACAGGGATGCTGACACCAACGTGACCCATTTACATTCTGGACATTGTCCTTATGTTCCTTAATGTGCACTTTCCCTTTTAGATAAATAAACAAATAAACTTGCAGTTGAGGTTTAATTGCACATATACAGTGTGTAACGTTATAACTGGTGTTTAACAATACACTTCTGTTAAACATGTAGCTCAGATCTCTTCTATTTTCTGGATGTTTTCACTGGCAACAAAACTACAGGCCAGTCTAGGATCCTGTCCTTTGAATGTGTTGTTTTAAAAAAAAAAAGCTGGCCTAAGATCCTATGCTGCTGGCCACCCTTCATTTAAAATCTGGGCTTTTAATGTGTCCCTACTTCTTGACTGAGCACTTCATTAAATAAGTCTTTAAGCCCTACTCTTAGAGTATTCTAGAAAATTCGTCATTCCCTTCATTAACCAAAAAACACTTTTAAGAAGTTTTGCCTTTGTTTAAGTTACACTGCTTACTGAAATAAGAATAACAGGCGCTAACCAAATGGAAAACCATAGTCTTTGTTGTAGAAAATGCTTTACTGACCGATGTTTTTTGCTGAAAAGTGAAACGTGATTCACCCGCAGCTTCACGTTATTTATGAACACTTGTGCACAAGGCACATCTGTTTTTATAGTAAAAATTGGGCAAGACGTAAGTTAACTTTTGTCATCCTTCATACGGAGCTGATATAGACCAAGCCTTAGGATCCCTTTAGTTGGAAAGTGGTCGGTTAGAGGTACCGCTGCAAAACTCTGTCCATCACGTTATGTCTGACACTCCAAACTGTTTGCTCAGCCATGGTCGAGTTTAAGGTTTAAATATCACCGAGACAACCACAAACACAAATGCATTCTTTAACACACCTGTTTTTTTATTTCGTCCACATCTCTCTGGACAAGCTGCAATGGTCCTTTTCTTTTTGGTGGCATTTAAACGCTGTTTTTATTATTTTAATGGGACATAACCCATGTGTTAGCATGTCGCCTAGCTAGCTAGCTAGCTAAAGGTACACTGTCGCTAAGCAACTGGGCTCTTCTTCTTCTTCTTCTTCTTTTTGTTTTTTTTTTTTGTTTTGTTTTGTTTTTTTTCCTTCTTCTTCTTCTATGGAATTTTATGGCGGTTGGCATCCTTAAATGTTGCATTACCGCCACCCAGAGCCCTTTAAAGAGAGAGAGCTCTTTAAAGGGCTCTGCCGCCACCTACTGTTTTAATCAGTTTCCCAGTGCGAAAAATATACAGTGTCCACACAAAGTACTCCTCATTCACACCATTGTCTATTCTACCCGCATTCCATTGTCTGAGTAGTTGCAAATCCTTCCCTCAGTATATTGTCTCTTCTCCCAATATGTCCACAATGTCCAAGTATCTGCTTGCGGCATCCAACACCATCTTAATCCTCTCTGATTGACTCTTTATTTTGACGGCACAATTTACAAACGTCCCTATAGTAAAAAAAATAAAGAGTGTCTTCCTGCTGACTCTTAAACCCTCTCCCTGACCGTCTGTTCCCAGTAGGATATTCCCATCAGATTCCACTCCGGTCCACCTCACAGAGTTAATCATGCAGGCCTAACTTTTCTTTTTCAGCTTCATATAGTGCCATTTTTCTTCACCAAAATCAGAAAGAGCTTTATGGCCAAGTAGAATGTTACATGTACGAGGAATTTGCTATGGTGATTAGGTGCTAGACATAGACAAACATACAGTTGACATAAATAAATGTAATATATAAATATTAAATAAACAGATGCAAGATATATAAGAATAGTAGAACAATATCGCCGTTATTTACGTGTGCATTACTTGTCCATTGTCAGGTGGAACTGGTTGTGTTATTTCCGTTTGCAATGTCCTTTTTGCTAGTTTATCGGCACACACATCTTCTCTCACAGTTGTTGCTGACTGTGTGCATCCCACACCCTATCAGGTCTGACCTCTTCAACTCTCTGTAACCCAACAGTGGTTGCCACTATTTCTGCTGTATATACACAGAAAACTGGTCGGACAGCCTTTTGGAGATAGCGATTTTAAACTAAGGACATCCACACCGATTACCACATATTCTATGTATTTATTTATTTAAAATGGACAGTGCATATTATTGAACATATTTGCTTTTCAGCAATGTAAATATGCCAGAATTAGCCCAAAGGCTATTTTCCTTCTGTTGTCCCCGGCAGGTCACAAAGTCATAAGGTGAATAAAAACAACACAATAAAACAATTTGTTAAATATACAATACGACACAATATAAATAAAATGGAAATAAAAGACACTACAATGTTCTATCACGGTTATACAGATTAAAGTGCTGATTATGCAGTAAGGTGCTGTACTGTATATGCAGTAAAGTGCAAATTAATGTACTAAAGTGCAGTGAAGTGCTGCTTGGGGGCCGGACAATTTGTTAGTTTTAACTATAGCCTACATACACACACACACACACACACACACCAACATGTATGAGTGCATACATACATACTCGCACTCACACACAAAGTGCAACAGAGTCGCAAACTTGATTTGTCTTGGGCCATCGTTTGAGATGAGTCTTTAATGTGGGGTAAGTGGGGCATTCCCTTACTGCAGCTGGTAAGTTATTCCAGATCTCAGTACCCTTAACTGACAATGCATTTTGTCGGAATATTGTGCGTCTGTAAGGCACCACACAGTCTCCTCTGGTGAAGGCCCTAGTTGCAGTTCTTCCGCCACCATTTGATTTCAGTTTAATGTATTCATTTAGTGGGGGTGGAGCAAGTCCATGTAGCATTTTATATAGAGCAGGCAAATTTTAACTTTGTAATAGGAGGTTATATTTCTGAAGGATGAAAAGGAAATGTTTGTTTGTCAAGATTTTTAAGGCTCTTTTAAAAAGTGACTCTATTGGTTTGAGTATTGTTGCATTTATAAGTGACCAGTTTGTAAAACAGTATTCAATATGAGAAAAGATCACTGAATGAAGAAACATTCTGACAGTAGAAGGTTTGTTCTTAAAACCATCTGTGTAGATTTTTAGATAATTGTGATAACTTTTCCTCAGGCACAGACTTGTTTTAACATTGATTGGCTATTATTGTTTCTTTTCCAGAATACACATGTCTATCTTTAATTCTAGGAAAAGCCCAAAGGGTTTGCTATTAACTGGTGTGGACTTGGTGAAGGCGTCCATTCCATATGCCCTCGCTTTTTCTTCCCTTGTCCACCCAAACCACCCGTTTGCTGCTGCTTCACATACTGTATAACCATAATCTATTGTTGACCTCATATTCACCCTATAAATGTCAATTATTGCCTGTTTATCTGCCCCCCAGCTGCATCAGGCCATGGCTCATAAAAGATTTATGACTTTTTTTTGCATTTTGCAGTGTTTCGTTTACATACTCCATGTTTATTTGCTTTCTAGCCATAGACCCTGGAAATTAAATTCAGACAGCCTCTCCGAGGGCTGACTATATAGTGTTAGCTTCTTGTGCTTATTTATAAACATCATGTAACAAGACTTGCTTGTTGAGAACTTAAACCCCCACTCATGTGACCAATTCTCAACTACCTGTATTGCTTTTCCTATATTCTCTAACACATATGGCACATATCTTCCCCTCATCCATATGGCTCCATCGTCTGCATATAGCGCTGGTTTGATACATACATCTAAATTTGTAAAGATGTAATGTACTGTGTACCATTTTCTTCTTCAAAATCCTTATATACATCTGCTCCAACCTTGACACTTCATTTCCTACCTGTAAAAATCCAATGATACATTCTACATGTAACACCCCTTGTGCCTATTTTGAGAACCAACCCTTCCCTCCACATGCCTTTTTGATGTCAAATATACTGTTGCAATCAACTCGTTCATTTTTAGTGTCTTTTCCACTTCATTACTCTAACTAGAGCATCTTTTATCTAAAACTGGTCGGACAGCCTTTTGGAAATAGCTATTTAACACTCAGGGACATACACATCAATTACCACCCACTCTATTTATTTATTTAAAATGGACAGTGCATATTATTGAATATATTTGCTTTTCAGCAATGTAAATATGCCAGAATTAGCCCAAAGGCTATTTTCCTTCTGTTGTCCCCGGCAGGTCACAAAGTCACAAGGTGAAAAACAACAACACAATAAAACTATTTATTAAATATACAATACGACGAATATAATAGACACTACAATCTTCTCTACAGGGTTATGAAGATTAAGGTGCTGATTAATTTCGCAACCCTCACCACCAGATGCCACTAAAACTTAAACACTGAACCTTTAAGTGGTTTACTAGAATCAGACTCTACAGGGGAAAAGGCTGATTGGTGGTCTAAAAACGTGAAGTGAAAGTTTGGAAAAATCAAGTTAAGTATATGAATCACACTCTATGTTTTCACCTAAAGTTTATGTATATTATTTATTGATATAATGTTTATTCTGCTAGCTGATTATTGTAGCTCTACAGCGCCACATCTGGCCAGTACACAGTATTGTGCAATATTATGCAAACTCAAAGCAGACACGTGTTCCTTACTGTGCTTGTTGTGAAACATGTTGCCTTCAGGTTCTCCTTGTTAGCTTCTTGATTTAAAATGTCTTTCATGTTCACATTATTATGATGAACAAATTTTCAGCGAAGCTATAGACAACATTGGGGAAAGTCTATAAAATTCCTTGTAAAAGTCACTTGTTAGCATATTCCCTTGCTATCCTGCCCCGAGAAGATTAAGATTTCAAGATTAGTCTTGAAAATTACGACGTTTCTTGTGGACCTGAAGGCAGCAAAACGCCTTCTCTCCGTCCGCAGTGACTTCATTTAACTGTCATGGCCGCTCCCATCGCGCTCATTCAAGGGGCCAGCAGAGGACTGGGGCTTCAATTCTGCAAACATATCTTGAAACAAAAAACTCCCGCTGTCGTTGTAGCGACATGTCGAAACCCTGATGGCGCGGCCGAGCTGCGGGGCCTGGCCGGCCACCACCCGGGCAGACTGACGGTCCTCAGGCTTGACGTGAACCGGGAGGAGGACATCCGCGGAGCTGCGGAGCGGGTGAAGGAGAGCTTCGGTCGGCTGGATCTGATGGTTAACTCTTCAGCGATGCTTCACCCCTCCGGAAAAGGAGAGACCAGCCTGAGGGATGTTTCTGCACAGGTAAAGCATTAAGACTGTCTGAGCTGCTGTCAGCATGAAAAGTACAATAAAAGTGAGTATGATTCTGTCTGCTGGGGTGTAGCCTACTAAATGTGCTTTAAATTACGGGTAGTTTAGATTAGTTTACTCTGTCAAATTAGTCATCTGAAACTGTCAGGTTTTGTAACGGCTCACAACAGTGATTCCCAAAGGGGTCCTTGGTCATTGTAGTGTCAGGGGGACTCCAAGGAATTCTGATCCCCTGTTACGAATCTGCTTTTAAAGTCGGCATAAAAACAATGTCCACACCCTAATTAATTCCACGGTCAATTAAACTTGTCTTTGTTATTTGCCTGCTATAGTTGCTCAGCCTTCTGTATTCGACTTTTAAAGTTGTGTTCCAATAGGTGTGTAAGTTTTTTTTATTTTTTATTAATGGATGTCTACATTAAATGGAAAGCTTTTTGTGCAGAGTTTGGGGTCATTTTTCTGCATTGAAGTAGGAAGGAGATAACTTCTTATACTGTCCATACAACATGATCATTCCTCCAGCTACACAAGGGATTTATGATGTCCATCCAGAGGTCGAGGGAACCATCTAGTGATCTTTATTGATGGCATCTGTAGTCTACAACAAAATGAGCACATCATTCACTAAACATTATCAGTGGAATAAACGGCTGTCATCTGAAACGTATTGCTTTTATACATTTATAAATTACATGTCTTGTTGAGTAATTCATTTAGTTTTCGCCATTATTTCATCTTCACTCATTCATCCTTTTCCTGTGGCTTCTTGGAAACAATCAGAGGAGAACATGAGGAGAAACATTTGATTACTTATCACACCCATTCATTCATTTGTCTTGTGGAGACAGACCAAGTACCCTCCACATATGTTAACTGATTAAACCTCTGCTCAGTTTTGACTGACTTGTTTCCCCTTTCAGGGCATCATTTCCACCTTGACGACCAACACAGTGGGTCCCCTTGTCATGGCCAAGTATTTTGCCCCCCTCCTTCAGAAAGGTGGAGGTGGTTTTGGTCAACAGCCCGCAGAGAAAGCAAAGCAGCACAGCGGCATCATCGTCAACATCACGGCCAAGGTGGGATCCATTGGCGACAACAGTAGGTATTGTGTTGCAGGTGGTTCAGAAACCCAATTTTGTTTTGTTAAATATCTGTACACATCATGTAGACTATGCGTGGAGAGGGCATGTTGAAGGGAAAACAATCATTCTAACCCCTAATTACAAAATAAGTATTTCTCTTCTAACACCTGTAGTCATGTGTTCAGGCTAATCTAGGAAGGTATGATTCATTTGTGTTCCTCTATATTTCCCTCTCTCGACCACTGCCCCCCTGCTTGCAGGTCTTGGTGGTTGGTACAGCTACAGAATGTCTAAAGCAGCTCTCAACATGGCTACCAGGAATCTGTCTATAGAGCTGGGTCGCAGTCGACCCAAGGTAGGTTTAAGTTGTTGCCATAAAATACCGTACGCAAATGAGACAATAGTGGAGACAGTTGGTCAGCAGAGAAAGCGTGTTGGGAAATGGATGGATGATGCCTTTGCACGTGCATATAAACCAATGGCCATTGTGTTATAGAGAGTTGATGAATTTGTTTCTGATTTTTCCAGGTGGTTTGTGTGTCCTTACATCCAGGAACAGTCAACACAGACCTCTCCCGGCCATATCACAGGAATGTGCCAAATGACAAGTTGTTCGGTCCCGATCACTCTGTGAACTGTCTGATGAGCATCATCGACACACTGAATATCGAAAAGACTGGCAAGGCGTACAGCTGGGACGGGACTGAACTTCCGTGGTAGAATAAATAAATGGACAAAGAGAGAAATTAATTTACTCACCTCTATTCTTGATGCTAAATCTCTCAGCACTGTCTAGATTGTGAAATAAGCATTTTACACTGTAAAGTGGAAGCCGGTGCTATACAGGAGGTTCCTGGTCTTAAACTACCAAAGACAAAGACTTTCCACTACCTGACAACCAGCCAAGTGTTTAAATAATTTCTAACGCTTATATAAATAATGCCATCACATAAAGGCCTTATTTGGCCTTAAGGTTTGATGCAATTGTAATACTAATGATTTCATGTAACACACAGAGAGTAGATTTTGGTGGTGGAAATAAAATAATATCATATTAATCTTGAGGTTTTCTTGCAGTATCAATATCACCAAATGGTTCATGTTAAAAGCGTAGTTTGACATTTTGGGAGATAACGCTTACTCACTTTCTCACCAAGAGTGAGATGAGAAGATTGATAACCACTCTCACATTTAGCCATTTAGTTTCGCTTCAGTTATTTTTATAGAGCCCCAAATCATTACAGAAGTTATTTCATTGCACCTTTCAAACAGAGTAGAGTCTAGACCGTACGTTTATAATTCCCACCAATAATCCCAACAATTGCCACCATGAGCATGCACTTGGCAGCAAAAACAGTGGGAAGGGAAAAACTCCCTTTAACAGGCGGAAACCTCAAGCAGAACCTAGACTCAAGGTGGGCGGCCAACTGCCTCGACCGGTTTGGTTGAGAGATAAAGAGAGAAGGAGGAAAGAGAACACACAATGCAAGTTCCACAGAGAGATGTAAAGTAATGATAATAAAAAAAATAAGACTAAATATAGCCGCATATGTCAATGATTGAGGTCCAAACAGATTGCAAAAAAATGCTAAATTAATTTTTTTAGAGCAGAAGACAAGATGCAGATGGCTTGAGAAATTAAAATGTTGAATTTTGAATCTAGGCTGAGCCATTTGCAAGATAATTGCCAAAATGTAAACATGGTTGTTACATCACCACCTTTAGGTCAATGAGTGTCATTTCATGTTCCGGAGTAGTGGATGGAATTTGCAACCCATCTGCCAATTTTGGTGACTTTTGGTGTAATGGTTTTGGGGAAGGAGAAGTCCAATGGGCAACACTGGCATGTGCCAGCCTCCACCTGTCAGTGGATCACAGACTTCCTGACTGACAGGAGTCAGCAGGTGAGGCTGGGTAACATCACATCCAGCACCTGAGCTGTGTGAAGTTCCCTCCTGCTTCAGACGCTCCACAATTATCCCAGTCCCCAAAAAACCCTCCATCTCTGGTCTGAATGACTACAGGCCTGTCGCCCTGACATGCGTAGTCATGAATTCCTTAGAAAGACTGGTGTTGGCCCACCTGAAGGACTCTCCAGGGACATATGCAAGGATCCTGTTTGTGGACTTCAGCT
>NC_060154.1:8662371-8689283 GCF_021292245.1 Micropterus dolomieu
CGGACATCCTCAGCACCAAACTCACCCAGCTCACTGTGCCTCCACCTGTCAGTGGATCACAAACTTCCTGACTGACAGGAGTCAGCAGGTGAGGCTGGGTAACATCACATCCAGCCCCCGGACTATCAGCACTGGCGCCCCCCAGGGGTGTGCGCTCTCTCCACTGCTCTTCTCCCTCTACATCAACGACTGCACCTCAGGAGACCCATCTGTCAAACTCCTGAAGTTCGCTGACGACACAACAGTCATCGGCCTCATCCGGGACGGTGAAGAGTCGGCCAACAGACGGGGGTTGATTAGCTGTCTCTCTGGTGCCATCAGAACAACCTGGAGTTTACCACGCTCAAAACTGTGGAGATGACCGTGGACTTCAGGAGGAGCCTCCCCACTCTGCCCCCCATCACCATACTCAACAGCTCTGTGTCTGCTGTGGAATCCTTCAGGTTTCTGGGTTCCACTATATCCCAGGACGTGAAGTGGAAGCCCAACACTGACACCATCATCAAGAAGGCCCAGCAGAGGTACTTCCTGCGTCAGCTCAGGAAGCTCAACCTGCCAAAGGACCTGCTGATCCAGGTATATACAGCCATCATCCAGTCTGTTCTCTGCACCTCCATCACTGTCTGGTCTGGATCTGCCACCAAAAAGGACAAGAGCAGACTACAATTGACAGTCAGGATTGCAGAAAAAATCATCAGTGCCAATCTGCCCTCCATTCAGGACTTATATATTTCCAGAGTCAGGAAACAGGCAGGAAACATCACTGCAGATCCATCTCACCCCGGACACAAACTGTTCCAGCTTCTCTCCTCTGGTAGGCGCTACAGAGCACTGTACGCCAAAACCAACAGACACAGAAGCAGTTTCTTCCCACAAGCCATCACTCTGATGAACAGCTGATTTCTGACTCACAGTGTCAGGAATAATTCCTGTGCAATAACCCAGTAACTCTGTCTCTAATCAGTTACCTGTTTACTGGTTTCCTCTTATTATTTATTTATTCACCATTCTCTATTTCAGTGCTGTTCATACTATGTCATATTGTATACTGGTCTTATTTATTTTTTCCAGCATCCTTTGCACTATGTTCCATCACACTGTGCACATGTGTACATGTATGCATGTATGTGTATGTGTACCCAATGGCAATAAAGCTGATTCTGATTCTGATTTATTTTCGCAGTGCGGTGATGTGGCAAACATATTTGATCAGTTACAGTGGATCTTTAATGTTTCCCAATTGGTTTTGGTTTTGAATTTTTCCCCCTTGGTATGAAACAGGGTATAGCATTTACACCTCACATCCTCAGTCACAATACTGAGGAAAAAAAAAATGTACAAGTTATCTTTGGATAACAGAGGTCATGCAGAGCTGCATTTCACTCTTGGAATGTTGGCTAAAATTATCTTTTGTTTAACAAAATACAATAAATTAAATTTCTGAAACCATGAAATAGATAATTGTTCTTGTAATCGGGTGGTTTCAGAAGCAATTGGCTGCGTATGACTGAACTCAATCCTGTTATGGGATTTTTATACATTGACCTGATTCTTACCAAGTCTAGGTAACCAGACTACATTAAACAACCATATGGAGCAGAAAGTTAAATAATATTTGTAATTTCATAAAGAAGGCAGACTTTTACCGTACCTTTAGGAGGCAGCCCCGTTATTAAATTATACTGCTTTTGGTAGAGCACAGTTTTAACCAGAAGATGGCAGCATTTCAGGACTCCATTAGTGCTTTTTGGTATCCTCAATCTTCAAGTGCATGGCTTTCTCTTAAATGAGTTGCTGAAATCACTGCATTTGTTTATTTACTGTAATAATTGGTGGTGTTACGTCAAAACATTATGGTATATTTGTACTTTTCATGCTACTTTTAATTTTAAGGCCATATTTCTTATGGTCTCACTATCATAATAACTGCAATTGTGTGTCACTTCATAGCTTAATCTATGCTGTGGTTCTCTATACTGGGGGGGCAGCCCCTCCTGGAGGGGCATGGATGTTGCCAAAGTTGCATGAATGTGATTCATGTGGTGGCATAAACAAAAAAAGACTCTGATGCAAGCAAGGCTATTTTGCTAATCTGAATCTTTTGTTTAATTTCAATCACCCGTGCTGTTAATTATTGATTTACTGGAGTGGGGGGCTTGAACCTTTTTTGGCTTCTAAAGGGGGGCGTGACAGAAAAGTTTGACCACTGACCTATAGCATCTATAGCTTTAGATATACAGCATTTGAAAATTATGATATAAATCAGGAATGGATTGCCAAAAAATAAAAGAAATGTCTTATCCAAACGAAGGTTGAGGACGTCCAGTTGCCCTTGACCTCAACCTTCCTTGGATAACTGTGACCTGGATGACTGAGAACCTTCACAGACAAAGGAACATCTTATCTTTGTAATGGTTCTATTGATTGTTTTCCTTTATCAAGCCGAGATTGTTATTTGACCTTTGTATCTTGACTGAACTGTGGTTGCTGTTTAATGCTCTGTCTGATTTCAGGTCTTTTAAATAACATCATCTAGAGTCTCCTAATCTCAGTGTGAAGGCTACCCGTTATATGAAGGACTAGCCCATTTCTTTGCTGTTATTATATTTTATTTCCTTCAACGTCTAATAGTGGTCAAGATGTCTGAAGGGAAACCTGTTCATAGACATCCCAGATTATTCTATAGACAAATCATATATAACAATTAACAGGATTTAAAAAAAGGCTTGTTATCAGAGGCTATTCCTGTGATTATTTTTATGGCTTTCTAGTGAAATGTCTTTAATTAGCTGTGCTTTTACAGACAGCAAGGGTTACTGCAGTTCATTTTCGTGACTGACATATTGACTGGCAGCTTTGTGCGCACATCATGCGTGGAGAGGACCGCGGGGAATGAGGATGACAGCGAACAGCGACTTATATAAATTAAGCGCACACAGCCGCGGTTGTGTGCAGTTTGGATGTGTTGAGACTTTAATATTCCGGTTCATTGTAGTAGCCCTACTCTAAGCGACACACGACGAGTCCTTTCTTGCATTTATTTGTGTTTAAGTGCATAATGGCAGTGTGATTTTACTGCTCTCTTAGAGAGAAAACCGGTCGGAGGAGGTGAACGGGTTCGGGCCTCGACTGGAGGAACTGGTATGACGTCGCCGTCCACCAACACATTAACACACCGGCTGCTGCTGCTGCGCCTGCCAGAATCTCAATGTGGGAAATGACCGCGAGTGACCTCAAAGGAAACACTGTATTTTAGCGACTGTGCGCACTCTCATTTTAGACTACATTGAATTAACATTTTATGTCAATTTTTATTTTGATATTTAAGGGTAGAAAACGTTACATTAGGGGAAAGTATCAGGTATACTGGTCGCGCTACTGTCTCACGAGCTTGCAAGCAGCGGGGCTACGATTAGCTAGCTAAGCTAAAGTAGTCCGGTTTCTCATCGCTAGCGGCCGTGGGGTTTTTACCGTATTTTCCTCCTGCAGATGCTAAGCTAAGCTAGGCTAGGCTAGGCTAGCTGCTGCCATGGATAAAGCCAAGTCAATGATGGACTCGAACGGAGCGTCGGGAGCCTTTCATGTCAACAGCGGGCCGAGCCAGAGGGGGTTTCACAGCCCCATCGCTGTGGTCGCTAACGGCAGCTGTTGCAGCAGCAGCAGTAATGCATTCGGCTCGAGCAGCGGAGCCAACAGCAGCACTTTCGAGAGCATGCATCATCTGCACGATGGGGAGTGCAACGGGTCCCCGGCCAAGAGGTGCAGGCTACGGCGGAGGACGGAGTCGGTGAGACGGAGCAGACCCCGTAAGTGCCAACCAGCTTTTTTGGGGGGGGGGGGCGAGTGGGGGAGCAAGTTCGTCAGCGAACGTTACAGTGTGTACGCTGTGTGACATTTTCTTTCCGATGGTGTAAACGGTTTGTGTGATAAGTACATCTGCAACCTCCACTGTGCAATACCGATCAGCTGGGGTTTGCGCAACCATACAGTGTTGCAATGAGAGAAAGCAATCTCCTCTCTCCCTTCACTGCCTTCTTTTCGTAAATGCTATGATAATTTCGTGGTTAATGTGTTTTTCATATCAATATATTATAATACAATCATATGTAAGTGTCTCAGACAAATCTGTCCAATCCACAAGTATGCCGTCGTCCGGGAGACCCCCTCTTGTTTGGGTGAACCCTCAGGTTGCATTTGGTGCGCTGTGATTGGTCAGGTCCCGGTGGTGAAAAAGCTCCTGATAAGTGGGCTTGGTTTGCCTCAGCCAATCAGCACCCGACTCTTGTCTTCAGAAGGCAGGGTTGAATGGGTCGGGACCCCGCCCCCGTATTTACCGAGTATTTCGGGTGATGGGAGTGAAGATAATCCAGGAAAACATGCAGTTTTTACGCAGAATGTGAAAAAGTGTCGTTTTCTTCGCTGTGTTAAGTCTTATAAAACACCCTGACCGAGGCCTTCTAAGCGTTCCTCCTACCAGCTTGTTTAATATCATTTTTAATTGTTTTTTTATGCACCTGTGAGCTGATATTTTACCTCCAATATGAAGCTTATAAGTGAAAAGAAACCCGGTAAGTGTGAGTTGGTTTGTTTCTCATTGTATTGAGAAGGTATTAAAACAACTAAAATCTCTTTACTCATGTTTTTCTTGAAGTGAGTTTAAGTCTTTTGTCCTTTTTATAATTTGGTTTTAGGCTAGATAAAAAAACAAATCGGTCTCTTCCTGAATTTGTTATCTTCATTAATGAATGTTTCAGACATGACAATGTTGGACTTTTAAAACACAATTTAAAAACATGCTGTTTAAAGTCATACTTTTGCAGGCAGCTGTTTGCTTTACACCGCAGGGCATTTCAGCTTAACTTCCTCACAGCTCCTTTACAGGGCTATTAAGCGAGAGCCTTTAGGGGTTTGTTGTGGCTGAGTGTAGCTGTCATGGTAGAACTTGTTATCGTTCTTAGAAATATTTGCAGAGAGACCAGATGCAAGTTTAAGGGACCTTGTGGCGAAGGCGTCTCCTTAGCGTTCCCTACATCTATGTGTTAGGGAGAGACAGAGAGAAAGATGGGATGAGACACGGATAAGAAAGGGCAGGGGCATCATTTTTGGTTTCTGCATTCAAGGAAAGCTCTGTCACCTGTGAAAAACCTGCATGTTACAGCATTAATCAATTACGGCTGGTCAATAGCTAAATATGATCTTTTAATGACGTAATTCTTTTAGATATTGTGGCTAATCATTGTAATGTCAACTCATAACTGGTTAACTTTCTACCAAAACATGTCGCAGTTATTCATTTATTATGCAGCTACAAGGGTTTGTGAGCATTTATTGGATTTTACTGGAGGTCTCCTCTTTCTATAATTTGTTTAAGTGTTTGTTCACCACTCGCACACACTTTGGGTCTTACAGGTCAGGTACAGGTACATGTCAGACCAGTTAACTGCATCTTTTTCTTGCTGTTCTGCTTTAACAGATGGTAACTTTTGTAAATATGATGACCAGCACATAAGTTCTCACAGTTTTCACAGATGCTCTTGTTAAAGCACCAAAAAGTACCATTTCTGTTCTTGTCCCCTTAATTAGTGGACCCACAGAACTCAGCCTGTAAAAATGTGCAGCCTGTTGAGTAGTACAGAGCAACATTAAAATCTGTAGTTTGCAGTGGAAATGCATTTAATGTTAAGTTAAACACCGGCTGTCTCCTTTCACTAGAATATGAAAGATGAGTAGATTTTCTATCAGTGGTTTATTCTTTAAAAAGAAATAGCCAACACAACAATGTAAAACAGAATCAACATGTGCTAAAATGTAAAATAACTTATTTGGGGGGTTGAAGACTTGGTGACCGCTGTAAATATAGGCTACAGTTTGTACTCTGGACTCTGTGAGTGAGATGAGATATTTTCTAAGTTGCTCTGAAGTGATGAAAAGGTAAATAAACCAGTCAGTAAACAGGAAAATCGTCATGAGAAAACGCCATCATGCACAAAATTGACACTCTTTTCATCAAGCTTAATGTGGTTTGTACTGGTGTGATTATGAATGGACAAACTGAAATTACTGAAGACGTGTGACGTTGCAATTGAATAGACAGCTGGTAATGCGTTGTTTTTTTTTGCTGTGATGCTTAGTGGCCTGAGAAAGAAAGGCCCTACACCAGAATTGGCCTGGATTGCATAATTAAGGGAACATCTCAGTAAACTTTGAAATGTCCGGTCAGATCCTCTGCTTTATGGTTGTGTTATCCTTGGATGGGGGCCAGCCGTCCTGATAAACCTGGATAACTCTCTAAGCTTTTCCCCACTGAGAGCCGACCCTGGAATGTATTCCCCTCCGGGATGTGATTTTTCACTTTTGTCCTCAGATTTTGTTTTACCCCGGGTTTAAGGTGGTTTACTGGGGGTTACTTTTGCCTAACACTGCCTGCAGTACCCCCTGTTTACTCCAGAAGAAACTTGGCAGCAATTTTCATTGACTGTTTCCTTGAACAGAATTGCCTTTATTTGAACCAACAGGCTTATTCTCCAGCTCCGTCACATGACAGGGCTAAGTTTCTTTTTGTACTTCATATCTATTTTTAACTTGTTCAAGTTAACATTCCAATTAAAACATTGAGATGAGATTTTGTCACCTGTTTTTATACAATTAATTTACCCAGACAGTAAATACTTTATCATTTCATGGTCAACCTAAAAAAAACAAACACTTACACTAATTGTATTAGGTCATTTGAGTAAATGTGCAGTGTTTCAATACAGCAAAAGTCACTGGTGACTAATGTACTAATTAATTGAGTACAGCATTAGTTGCTGAAGTGTGTTTTTATGTCATGTTCAATGCACAATACATTTTGTGTGTGCATTTCTATGACCATTTGTGTCATACCTTAATCACCCTGTTTAACCAGAACTGGTTTGTGGACATTTTGGCTGTAAAAATGTCATACTTTATTTGGTCTTAGGGGTGTGTTCAGTAGTGAGCAGAATAGTGAGCTGTCAAGTTGAGCTTGGCTGCTCAGCACCGGGAAGTCAAGTGATAACAGTGGAAGAAAATGTTGTAGACCTCTGCTTGTGTGTCTAATGTGACACATGGCTTTGAAGGACACGTGTTGCACATAAGGTTGGTCGTACCATGAAAATCTCATACCGTTGTAACAAAGACCCACACAGAAACATCATTGGAAAGAATACAATTCAGATTTTATCATTGTGACACAGCAGTGTTTTACATACGGCATTAGCAGCAGTATCAACAGCTCTAATATGTTTTATTTGCAAGGCCAACAGATGTCTCAGTTTTCAACTTTAGTGTTGAAATTCACATTTTGTCACAGATAACAGGGTGAGGCAGTAAGAAAGGGGAAAAACGATAGGGAGAAATGTCATTGTGACACAACTGTTAGGACTAGGCTTTGTCTGCCGTTACAGGTGGTATTTGTAGGGTGGAGGCTGGAGTGGTAGTGCTATTGAGAATGACAGAAAAGTCGGCAGGTTTTGGTCAACAGTTACAGCCTGAGAGTGCGCACGTGTGTTAATTTAGTAATAGAGTAACTCTCATAAAAAGATTGTCTAAAAGGTCAAGCGAATGTTCTACCACTGCATGTTGCAGATGGCTCATGAACAGAGATTGCTAACAAGTTTCAGTAAGGGTGTAGGTGATGATGAAAGAGAGGGGGGGTGGTGGGGGGGTGTGCGTAAGTAAGAGAGCATGTAAATCAAAATGAGGGGAATTGTTCCATCTATGGCACACGTGAAACTCCTCCTCCTATCTGAAACTGTGCACAATTATAAATCTGTTAAGTATTTTTTTTAAAACAAAAGAGACTTCTGTCCCCATGTCCCATGTGTCTTTCTCTTCGATTGGATGTTATTTTAGTAGGAAATATAGCAGCCAATTTGTCCATTTGTTTTGCCAGATATAAAAGTCCCATTCCCTAAAGCTCAGTGATCTGCATGTTAACCATATGCAGTCTATGATGTTAACTTGTAGGCTGAGACTCTTTCAGATAAAGCCTTTATTATTAGTAATGGGTAGTGTTGTAGTCTAGACCGCCCTAACCGAGACCAAGTCAAGACCAAGACCAGAGTTTATCGAGACTGAGACAAAACCAAGACTTTTAGGGGCTGAGACCAAGTCGAGACCAAGACCGAGGGAGGGCGAGACCGAGTGAAGACCAAGACCAGTTCCCCACATTACATGACACACAATAAAATGTGTAACGAGATCACAAGTACTTCTCAATTAGATCTGAAAGATCCACATTCCCATTAAAACACCCACATACAAACACTGAAATCAGAAATCATGTAAGCATCTCCATCGCGGGGAGGGGTAACATGGGAATTTTTAATTAGGATTATTGGTTGCATCTGAAGCAATACGTTTTACATCCAATCAAAGTCAGGATGTTATCAGACAATGCACAAGCAATTTATTCAGTCCTCAATGACCGAGACACGACTGAGTACAAATGCAGTCGAGTCTGAGATGAGACCAAGACCTTTAAAAAGTGATCTTAAGACCGGTCTCGAGACAGCAGGTTGGACAAAACAAGCATTTTGATTAAATCACCTTGGGCTTTAGGGAATTATGATGGCCATTAAAAAATATAGCTCAAACCTTTTATGAATTCCTCGTGAAAATAATTGGCAGGTTAATCTATAAGAAAATAATGGTATAATAATCGTTGCAGCTCCAATTTGCTATCGCACAAAACAAAGGACAGCAGCAAATACTCAAAATGATGAACCTTGACCAAGGGAATAATGCCATATCTGCTGGAAAAATCACTAAAATAGAAATATTTACCAATTCATTTTCTGTCAATTGACTAATCCGTTAAGCAACTAATCATATCAGGTCTACTGTTTTAACTATAATAATAAAAGCAGAAGAAGTGGAGGTATTGATAGCTATAGTAGTGTGAGTAGTAGTTATAGTAGCATTGTCATAATAATCATATGTTAATTAAGTTAAAGGGATGCAGAGAGAAGCTGATGGACACTAATAGTGAAACACTGAATCAGTGTTGAGAGCAACAGAGGACAAAACATCCTGTTATGTTTGTAATGAGTGTATGTTATTGTATTCATTGTAATACACAGTGTTCAGCTGCCCACCTATTTTCTTGTCTTATCAGACAAGGGTGCTGTGCAGCTGTGCTCTCTAGGCAGTGTAGTAACACACACACACACACACACACACACAGAGACACACACCACAGACTGGGTGAGTTTTCAGCCGATTTAACTACAGGAATCTTGCCAACTGTTGCCCCGTCTCCCGTGACAAATTGTGTACAAGGGGTAAACTCCACATCACCTAACAAACTGAAACGCAAGATAAATCCTGCAATTGTGACGCACCGTGGGTTTAAACTTTTCGGAACAGTGAACCAGGCTCGTTTTCTGTGGGAGCCTCGGGCCAAACAAAGCGGATTATTAGGCGGACATTTGAATAACCAAAGCGCAATTCCTAAAAGTGAACTACAAAATCTTGTATACTAATCAAATTTGCTTCTCCGAGACATGATTGCATGAAAACTCTCCAGCTGACGCATTAAAAGTGAACCTAAATAATATGTTTAGACAAGACAGACCTATTGGTTGGGGTGGAGTAAATGTGTAACGAGTAATTTTGATATTCAACAGGTTGTTGAAGGACTGACTAGAATGACCAGTTCCTCAGAAACACTCATTGATCTGGTTTTTCCTAACAGGCCAGAAAGAATAAAGAAATCATATAATCTGGTTACAGGTTTATCTGACCACAATATGATTTATATTTTAAGAAAACTTACAAAACGGAGAATTAATTTATCAGCAAACATTAATCTAGAACATTATAAAGTTCCTAATGGACAATTAAGTAATCTTGAAAATGCAATTTAAAAAAATAAAATGGAATGAGAACCTTGTAAATAAAAATGTAGATGATAACAGTAATAGATTGATGTGTGAACTTCAAAGAACTATACAGTTTTTTTTTGAGGGAAGTGAAATACAAACCAGGCCAAAGAAATTATCTACCATGGTTTAATGAAAACATAACGTCACTCATGAAACAAAGGGACCAGCAGCCTGTTGCACCAGCGATACGTAAGTTCTACCTTAAGTCATGGTGCAAAGTCCACACTAAACAATATGTTGAAACTAGTTAGTTTGAGACTTAAGCTGTGTTGATGTTTGGTTGCACCACCGAGACGTAAGGTCCATCTTACAATCTTAGCTACTCTGGCGTAAAGTCCATACTAATCAAAACAGTGTCGCAGAAAATGACGATTACACATCCCATGGCCAATCAGTGAACAGCACTGTTCTTAACAGAGTTTATTACGACACGATTTTGTCATCTGTTTGTCTCTCTCTCTCAACATTTTGCAATACTGAAGAAGCTAATGGCTAAAAATAGCAACAAAACACCAACAAAAAGGTGCGTATACAAGGACAAATAATTATGATTAGGTGATAACTATGAAACCTTAATCTACAGCTAGTGTCACAGTGACATCAAGTGGTAAAACCTTTAACAACTACATAGACGTAATTTAACGGTGCCCATAACGAACGGTAAAGTATAACGGGCAGATGAAATTGTAACATTATAAGTTATATACGCGTTCATTTCATACCTTCATAACTTAACCAGTCTGTGATCTGCATTTTGCTTCATTAACCGAAATGAGCTGTCATCCAGGCTATGCGTGCTCGGTTACGCAGAAGAGTATAATTTGCTCCTCCTGATCCCACCTTTCAAAACAATGCGCCATGACAACCACTTGACTATTTTATGGAGGACTTTACACCTATTAAGGACTAGGTGTAAGATTTAAGTTGTAACTTATGTCTACGTTGGATGTATATGAGTTGGTGCAAACGCAAAATGTTAGTAGCATGTAAACTCAGACTTAAGTTAGAAATTACATTCAAACTAGGCTAAGTTTGAATTTCCACATAGTTGGTGCAACCAAGTGCTGGCTCTTAAGATGGCTCTCAGGAACAAAGTGGAACATGAGAAGCGTCTATTTACCATACTGAGAAATAAGGTCGTAAAAGAGCTTAGAAAGGCAAAAGCGACATTCTTCATTAATGCTAGAGAAACAAAGGGGAACACTAAAGAAATCTGTCAGAATTAAAAGAAATTAACCGGGAAATCTAATACCATTAATAAAAAAATCTAATTAAATATAGAGGGAAAAGTGATCCATGATCCAAATGAAGTGGCAACATCATTTAATACTTCATTCTATAAAAACTTTGACTCAGAATTCCCCTGAAGTCACTCCTCTAAATACTAATGCTCCCATTTTGACTTTTAGAGAAGTGACCAATAACAAATTGTGCACGATTATTTCCTCTTTAAATTGTACAAGGGCAAAGGATGTATATGGGATGGACACAGTATTTATTAAAATTAAGGGTGCTCCGATCGATCGGTCACCGATCATAATCGGACGATAATAGTTTGATCGGTGGTCGCTAAAAAAGCCGATAAGAAAAGCCGATCAGATGATGCAATACTCGCCAGAGAAATTTTCAAGGGCAGCTAAAATGTTTCACTACGCTGTGTGAGCGGTTTTCAAAGCTAGCTAGCACCAAAGTCCTTCTCAGACAAGAAGGGATTAATGCACCCACATAATTGTTTACAATTAGAGTTTAGCAGAATTCAGACAAGTGGAGCAACACGCAGGAGCGATCATGTGAAACTGTCGCAGCTGTGCTCATCTCACTCACACAGACACATCAGGCAGAGAGAGAGACTGATCCTTCAGTGTGAGTTTCCTGATGCAAAGAGCGGCGCCACTCAATCAGCTGACTGCATCTCTCTCCCTCTGTTTTCGTTCCAAAACGGAGACCTTTTGCTACGTTTCCACCTCCCGTCCAGATTAAAACGGTGAATCAGAAGATGTTTGTTTGAAAACGCTGCGGACCCGATGGACAAAACAGAGGACTTTATAAAACGCTAATACACACTCACATTAGGCTTTGTAAAGTATCGTGTTTTTGCTTTGCATGACTGATAAGACCGACTCACAGAGTTATAGTTTTGGTATTTTTATTAAAATATAAGTACTGTGTAAATAACACTTAACAGTTAGCCTACTGTGCATGTCGCTGTATTTACTTTGCGACAACTCCCAGTCTGTTTTCCGCCGCCGTCTCTCGTACTCCCGTGTTACTTTCAGTAACAGTTCCACTTTGTTGTCGGTCGTTGTCAAAACAAAAAGAAAAAAGCCTGGTGTGGTTCTTGTTCTGTATTACTTTATTCGTTCTATCAATCGTCTGCTACTGCGGAGTAGACCATCTGCTTCATGTTTACACTGGCACGCGCATGCCCAGTGTAGCTACCTGAATGGCCACTAGATGTGTTTTCAGTCCTTCTAATATAGACAGAGATAAACTCTGATACGCAGCTGAAACGCTGCTGTGGACGATCGGTTTCGTTATAAAACTGTTTTAAAAACGTAGCAGTGTGGATGTAGCCTCACATAACCCCACTCCTCTCTCTACTCCTCTCATGTCAACCCTCCCGTTTTCTCCATAAATCTCCCGTATTTTTAACCTTTTATAAAGTCATATAACCTTCTGGCCGTATTTAAAGTGTTTGCTATTCTCTCCTCTGGTAAAGTCGGTGGCAGCATATAAGATATGTAGACTGTGCTTCCTGCACAAGGAATTAATACTAAACACAGTTTTTTGAGGGAAGTGAAATACAAACCAGGCCAAAGAAATTATCTACCATGGTTTAATGAAAACATGAGGTCACTCATGAAACAAAGGGGCCAGCAACTCTTTTTGTTTTTTACATCTCAATACCAGCAAAACTGGATGCATGTTCTTCTCGAAATCTGCAAATTAGAGATCCAGTCCCCGAGGTTACTGTAGCAGGAAGAACACTGTCAGTTGTGAATGAGTTTAAATATTTAGGCATTATATTAGACACACAACGGACATTTAAATCACAAGTAAAAAAAAGTTGTAAACAGAATTATCTAAAATTACATTAAGAATAATTTAACTACAGAGGCCTCAAAGTTGGACATCAATGCCATGATACTCTCACATATGAACTACTACCAGCTGGACACAGACAGTAAGGACCATATTACAGTCAGTAGAAACAGTTTATAAACGGGCTTTGGAAAACAATGGATAATAAGTCAAATTCATATCATCATTGTAATATTTTAAAGAAGCATGTTTTTTTTTTTTAAACTGGGAAAATATGGTCAAATTTGCTGATATGTTGCTTGTGTATAAAATGTTCCATGGTTTAGCCCCCCCCTTCACTTAATGAATTTGCTAAACAAAATCTTAACTCATCTAGCAGAGCTACTTCCAGAGGTAACTGTAAAATACCATATAGGAAAAGTTCCTTTGGACAGTCAGCCTCTTCCTACCGAACAGCACGTACCTGGAACACGATACCCACCAAACTAAGAAACATTTCTTCTCTCACCACCTTTTCAAAAGCTATAAAACTGGAAAAAAAAATCAAATATGTTGTATATGTAATTTGCTTTGTTGTACTCACATGCTGATGTTATATTATTTGTGCTTGTCTGATTTGTCTGTGCTTATGTAATTCGTGCTTTAATGTTTTATCTATGCTTCTGTGTTGTCTTCTTATGATTCTATGTGTATGTTTTTTAATGTTGTCTGTATGACATGTTTTAATGTTTCGTTCTGATAACATCAACCTGCCAGGGACTCCAGATGAAAATTAGTCTGTACGGCTAAATCTGGCTAATTTATATTTTGGACATTGTCCTTATGTTTATTAATGTGCACTGTCCCTTTTAAACAAACAAACACATACACATATGCGCGCGCACACAAACAAGCCTCCCTGTGAAACCTGAGATTAAAGGTTAAGCAACAGGAAATTTAATAGAAATGGTTGCTGCAGATAATCCCAGAGGTCGTGTTGGAAATCTGAACAGTAAGCATGGTGTAAGAAGATATACATTTATGAGGACTTCTAGACATTGTAATTCAAGTCAAACTGTACACACACACACACACAGACTGTACATTCCCATGTGGGGAGTGCAAGTTAGAGGCTAGAGACTTTTCACCTACATGGACACAAATCACTCCTTACCCACACACCCGCCCCTCTGGAGCCTGCACCTTGTCACACTGACCTTTGGCTGGACGCAGTGTGTCTGCATCACGTGTTTGTGTGAGCTTTTTAAATAGAAACCCTGGATAAGTGGGCTCCTTTGAGAACTATAGGACAGGACACAGGAAGAGGGTTTTGTTTTGAATTTACACATTTATTGAGGCAACAAGTTTTTTAGCATCGCCCAGCAATGCTTTACTAATGGCCTTCCACTAGCAACACCTGATGGCTGTGGGGAAGTTAAATGCATTTAACAGGGGTTGCTGAAGGGGACACGTCATTATAGTTGCATGGGTTTTTGTAGAAGATTTATGTTTACATTTAACCACAGGGCTTCGGTGAATAAATGTAAGGAAGAATGTAGGCAAGTACATTGTTTTCTGTCTGTCTTTTCAGTCCGTGCAGCCGTTCTTGACATCACTGACAGCCAGGTGACAGCAAAGCATCATTTATCAATTTTGTTGTCAGGGGAATGTTCCCGGCAGAAATGCAGTCAACAAATGTCAAGTAGACAAAACCAAATTGCTTTGTAGGTTCAGAAGACGTCATTCAAACACAAGCTCAGATGTTAAGAGTGATTGTCATTCTACAGGATCCAGGACGCAGGTTACATTCTGCTTTCACTCTTTGTAACTCTGTAAAACCTGTTTCAGGTGTTTTGCTCCACACAGCAGTCTACCCCAAACCTTATTTTCTTTTAGTTTGTCCATAATTGGTCATTGATTGAGTGTGTAATAACGTTACATATCTTTCTCCCCAACTGAATAGATATCTTTCTTACTAGTATTGGTTTCAGTGTAGAGTTTTAGTGTCTCATGGCCTACAGTTAATACAATGTGAGGAGTTTCCACTGTGATGACATTCAATTCTAGGAAAGGAAACACAGAAAATGCACAATTACCTGGTACGTACATATATTTGATGGTTAAATTTGAGGTCACAGCATTTGCATTAACACAAAATAGGGTCTCAGATCAGCTCAGTATCATTATATTTATGTATTGATTTCAAGCCATGATATGTAATTCTGTGAATTTTGATGATTTTATTTGATTTAGATCATCTTGCGCTGGTTATGAGTGTGTTTTGGGCTGAGGCTGTGGAGGAAAATGTGATTGTCAGACACCAACATGTACCTTTGCTGGCCTCTAACAGGGTTACTTTTGCAGTGATACCTTTCGTCATATCTGTGATCGGAGATCATATTTCTATTTCCAGCATTTCACAATCCCACCTTAGTTTATATCATTATCAAGCTTCCCGTCTAGCCAGTAGTTGGTTCGACATATGTATCAAATGTCACAAGTGGGCACTGCAAAATCTATGCTTCTCAGTTGATGTTTACAGACATCAGAGCAGGTCAGTAGGTGAGAGGGGACGGCAACGATACGTCAAACAATAAAGGAGGTGATAGGTGACTCCTGCAGAAAGTAAACACACTGACCACTTACTAATAGTTGCCGCACCGGCAGGTTACAGTAACAGCAGTGGTGGTGTTAGCAGTCATACAGCTGCTTTCAGTTACCGAGTACTGGAGGCGTCATTGACAAAATGCACAAAAGTCTTTCACCAAATACCAGGAACACTTGAACATATATGTAATAAAGGGTCCCACTCCCACAATGCCATGATGGAGTGAAAAAATATTAAAAAATTCCTGTGAACTGCATTTACATATAAAAACTATCTATGATTCCCGTCCTGCCAGGAAATTGGTGTCATTCTTAACTGACTGCAGCCCAATATAGGGCTAGTCTTTTAATACAGCCAGTATCATATCACGCATGATGAAATGATTTACAATAAGCAGTAGATTGAGGGTTGTTCAAGTTCAGTCAAGCACTTAAAGGTTGTAACTTGCTGCTCTTACATGCTACCACTGTCTTAAGTAAAATGGACAGATCTCTAATGCTAACTCTATTTGGAGAGCAGATACAGTCAAGTATGCATACACTTTACATTATTACATTGTGAGAATGTAACAAAAGCATTCACTACATGATTAGATGTAGTTAACCCATGAGTTGAAATCCTAAGATCAAATTTGGTGGCTCTGATCTGAAAGTGGACTTTGCCTCAATAAGCCAGAAACAATCATCCTGTTCCCTTCAACAGTCTGTTGTGAAATAGTCATATCCCCTTATCGTCACGCCTGGACAATGCTGAAGGCACAGAGAGGACAAGGACAGGTCAAGAGGTCACCTGTCACAAGCAGACCTTTAGGGCCCACAGCGCAGGTATGTTGATAAATCCTAAAGTTAAGTTTTCACTAGTGTTTAGCCAGAGAGTGTTGCCTATCTGTTCGAATTGATTAGTCAATCACCAGATAATTAATTCTATTTTGATACTCATTTAATCATTTTCATTAGTGCCAAACATCCAGCAGCTTCATACTTGGATTTGCTGCTTTTCTTTGTCTTATGTGACCGTAAACGTAATATTTTTGTGTTTTGGGTCGTTTGTCAGATAAAACAAGACATTTGAAGATGTCACATTGGGCTTTAAAAAACTCATGGGCATTTTTCAATATTTTCAAAAAAACTGTTAGTTAAAGACCCAAATGTACCTGCAGAGATAGCTGATGGAGTAAAGAAACTTGACCCCTTAACCTGCACTTTTATCTGGAGACACCTTTATCTTTCTCCCTGAGTTTAGATGTCTAGTCTTGACAGACCATTGAACATCCAAACACACAGATGGACATGTTTGAACATGTTGATGTTCGTTCTGTTTTTGTATAGGGCTGGATAAAAAAAAAAAACTCACCGACATTTTGAATCTCTCGCTAACAATTGCGCGCGTTACACGTACAAAATCTTATTGCCATTTAATTAAACTAAATTAGTTAGACCTCATCAACGGCATCTAATCAGACATTCAATGAGAGAAAGTCTAGTCCAAAAGTCCTAAATCTTGAACTGCTTGCTCTGTGATTATTACAGACAAACATATAAAACGTTAGCCAGCACAAGAAATGAAATATCATTGATGTATCAAGTAAATACTCATCGTTACATTTATCATTATTTTGATTAAAACTTTGGATCATATTGTGTATCCTAATCTTTTAAATATCTCATACAATCAGTCGAGAAGTTAAAGATTAAGGATGTTTATGTGAAGTACCATGATTTGCAGTGTCTTGGTGGCCCAGTGGTCTAGCCCATTATCATGCACTGCATATTTGGATTCAACATATTCTTTTGTTGAACGCTGCTGCTTCCACAACAACATATGTATCAGTGAACACGTGTTGCACAAGGTTTTCAGTGTTTCAAAATGTGGACACACTGATTGGTCAAGATGACACTGTTGTTCCTCATTGTTCTTCTCTCACCCCTGTATTGTGTAACATGTAGAGACCCTCTCTGGTTTGACCCTCAGTAACCTCATTGTCTCGCCGTGATCATTTGGGAGTGAAGAGCACACAGTCTTCAAACATGTCCTTCCTTCTGTGTTAAACCAGATTGTGAACAGCCAATGCAAATATAAGTTGCTCAATGCAAGTGGCTTCTAAAGAAAGCAACAATATGCCCAGCTAGAATAGAGAAGATCCTTCTGCCAAAAGAAAATGCATTTGATGTGGGATTTGTTTTGGGTTTTTTTGTACTGATGTCATCTAATTTTAAGATTTAATTGTTAAATTCTAGGTTCCATGTTTTGTGTATTTTAACATTTGTGACTACTTGGGGGAAACAAGTGGTCTCACTTTGGCTTTGAGTTCTAGTGTGGTTTTGTTGATCGACAAATAAGCCAAACAAAATCGCGGATTTTCATAAAAAGCCAACTTCACACCATCCTGTAATTACAGCATTTATTTTGTTTTTCCAGTATTCTGGCAACTCAAATTGCTCAATCCAGTTCCAATCATGTTCAATTTCCTATGATTATATAATTGTTAAGGCTGCAACTAAGAGTGTGAATCTGCAGATCATATTCTTGATTAATCGTTTATTGTACAAAAAAAGAAGTGGAAACAAACCAATCACAATTTCTCAGAGGCTAAGATGATGTCTTCAAATAGCTTGTTTTGTCTAACTAACTGTCCAAAACCCAAAGATATGCATTTTACAATGATTTGAAACAGCAAATCAATACAATGGATGAGCGGGACATAGTGAATGTTTTGTCTTTTTTTGCTTGAAAAATTACTGAAACTATTCGATTAGAGATAGTTGCGAATTAATCAACGTGGATTTATCAACACATCGTTTCAGCTCTAACTGTCACGCAAATAAAGCCAGTTGAATTGAAATAAAAAACTGAGAAAGGCTGATTGTACCTCCAAGTGAAATGTAGTAGCTGCTTTGCGGTGCATTAAAAAACGTCTTGCAGTTTCAGTTCTCATCCATCCGTTGCCAGTAAATCTTCCTTGAATTTCGACAGAGACAAGAAGCTAGCAAAAAAGACTGGAAGAGGAGCGGGAGAGAATGAGAAAGGAAAAGAAAACAGGAAACTGAAGGTAGAAAAATTCCAGGGAGAAAGTGATGCACCCTGTAGACAGAGAGGTAGAGATGGATAAATAGTGTGTATGAGAACATGACAGACTGATAGATGGAAAGGAAAAACCTGAAGTAGAAAATAGGCTGATGAGAGTGAGAGAGAAGAAGAGATGATGGGACGGGGGGGGAGGGTCTGTCTCCATGGTGACCGTGGCTCCTGCCGAGCTGTGGTGGTGGTTTTGTTTTTTTCTAGCTGGTTGTGCTGTAAGATTTTTGTTTTGTTTGCTGAACTCAATGTTCTGTCCAACTAACCACCCATACAAGACTGTTTCTTCTCTTGCAGAACTGTTATCCATCCCATTAATACATGCAGCACATGCATGTAGGTAGGGCTGGGCAATAAAACAATAATGATAATTATCGCGATATAAGTTTTCTCAATAAAATAAATGTTCAATAGATTGTAATAAAATGGTTTAATTCATTAGAATCACGGACAAATTAGCACATAATTTTTCTATTAAAATGTTTATTTTGTTGAGGAAAAGGGACTGAAAAAAAATATACTAATCATATTTGTAATTTTATTTTTTACTATAATAGTTCTGTGATCCACTGTTTGGCGTCAAGTGTTTATCACATTCTGACCATAAAGAAATGTTTAACCACATAATTAACCATCTGGTTTCTTCAATTTTCAGTCAGGAGCAAAAATCAGCCTTTAAACTTGAAAGAAATAATGATTTGACATTTATCGTGATAATTATCGATATCGAATGATATGAAATGTTTTTATCGTGATAATATTTTTGGCCATATCGCCCAGCCCTACATGTAGGTCTACTGGACTTTAAAGATAGTGATTATTGGTGTCTGTCAGATCCTGGGGTTTGTCATGTTTGACCTGTATCATGTTTTCTTTTGAAACATGAAGACATTAATTCCAGTCTTTTCCTCTCCAGCCTTCCCCTGGTTTGGCATGGACATCGGTGGCACCTTGGTGAAGTTGGTGTATTTTGAGCCAGTTGATATAACTGCAGAGGAAGAACAGGAGGAAGTGGAAAACCTCAAGTCCATCCGCCGCTACCTCACCTCAAACGTGGCTTATGGTATGTCTACCCACACACACGGTGGTGACACCCACATACTTACATCTGTTAACTTGTGTGTGTGTGTGTGTGTGTGTGTGTGTATCTAAGACAAAGGTAAAGGACACTTTACAAGAAGATAATTTATTGCATAATAATTAGTGCTGGACGATTAATTGCATTTGCGATACCTTGACTTGTTGTTGTATTGCCTTAAGCTTGACAGAAGCTGACACTACAGAAATTTAGTGTCACACAGGGAATGAAAGTAGCACCTGCCACCTGCGGGTAACGTGGTGGTGGTGGGTGAAATCGTCGGGCCATCTGCCACTTTGGCGGACAGGAAAAATGCACAACAGAACACTTTCACACAGAAACAGACACTTCTTGTAAAGTAAGCTTATTGTGGCGATCGGTGTCTATGTCACACACATAGCCACCAGTCAGCTCAGGAAATATCTGTGAAAAGGCTTTTCAAACCAAACGCACAAGTCCGAAAGAGGCCCAGTCTGTCCCGAGTTCGGAGGCTGCGGGGAGGGGAACTCCGGTGTTGTCGGAGAATTACTAAGCTTGTCTATTAAACACGAGAGGCGTCACTTGGTTTTATTTTTGTTGGCCAACTTTTGAACTGAACCTCAAACTGAGTATTTTTAGAGGTTTTTGATGAGAGATGGACTCCTAGGAGAATTGAACTGAGATAAGGACTCATTAATTGGTGGTTGAACTGTAGGTTTTGTATTGAGCATTTAATGTAAAATACACTGTGTTGAACTGTTTTTCTGTAGGTAGGCCTACCTGATGATATTATCTGACTTGACTCTCAAATTATCTTTCTCATATTGTTATAATTTGGTATGTCTTTTCCAACATTGCTCATAATAATGATAATTTATGCAATTCATAAATTTCTTCATAACACAAGCCTGACCTACAAGAAAGAACAGTGTATGTTTAATCTATCTAATATTGTGTTGGTCATACACTGACTGCTTGTCTTTTTTGAATAATACAGAAGGTGAAGAGTTTAAAAATGAATCGCAAATTAAATCGCAATCGCAAAATTGGTTAAAAAAATCGCAATTAGATTGTTTTACAAAATCGTTCAGCCCCACATAATATGTTCAGTAATTTGTTCTTGACTTCAGGGTCGGCTGTTGTAGAAACCAGATTTTCTCCTTTAATGTTCTGAAACATCAACACACCACAAAGAATGTTTTGTTTAGGTCAAAAAAAGTGCTTGGATAAACTTAAACCACAGCTTTTAGTAGAGTGTGTTTTGCAATTCCTAAATCGACAAGAGTTAGTCCAGAATCCTTGATTGTAAAACTCGTTCCTCCCTCACTCAGGTAAAACAGGCGTCCGTGACGTCCACCTGGAGCTGAGGAACCTGACCATGTGTGGCAGGACAGGGAACCTCCACTTCATCCGCTTCCCGACACAGGGTATGCCCCGTTTCATACAGATGGGTCGCGACAAGAACTTCTCCAGCCTGCACACAACACTCTGCGCCACCGGTGGCGGCGCGTACAAGTTCGAGAATGACTTCAGGACGGTGAGTGTTTGGACAGAGACAATTGCTGATTAGTGTTAAGTCAAATATTTCAACATTAGTAACTGTCTCACTTTAAGTTACTTTTAAAGCTGCAACAATTAGTTGATTAGTCGATCGACAGAAAATTTATCTGGAAGTTTTGGATTGTTGTCAGACAAAACGTGTATCACCTTGTGCTTCAGAAAAGTGCAACAGACATTTTTCACTGTTTTCTATTAACCAAACAATTAATTGGCAAGTGAATCAATAAAAAAAATTGTTAGTTGCAGCCCCAGATACTGATCATGCTAACTAGGCCATGAAAACACTTCTCTCACATTTGCAGTATATAGAATTAAAGTTGTCACCAGTTATAATCTGTCATCTATCGTGATGTCTTTGCAGTTGATTTACGCTATCCATACACTTCTGCATTTTTCTGGTGATTCTAAAATCCTTGAAGTTCCTGCATTTGATGGTTATCTCAGTGTTTACCTGAGTTCATTGACCCTTTCTGCAGTGCAGTAGGATCAATGAACTCTCCCTGGGCACTGCAGCATGGACTGAGCTAAACCAAAACCTTACGCAGACTTCAGCCTTTAAGTGCTTTGAAAATCATTTTAGCTTCATAAAACTGATAAATCAGTGCTTCAAAGAAATGTGATAATCTTTTATTTTAAATCATCTTGATCAGTTAAAAAACCTCAGTATTTTAACCCCTTTGACATTTGTGCTTCAGATGGCCGACCTGGAGCTGCTGAAGCTTGACGAGCTGGACTGCCTGATCCACGGCTTGCTGTACGTTGACCGAGTGAGCTTCAATGGACACCCAGAGTGCTACTACTTCCAGAACCCATCAGACACTCAGAGCTGCTTGAAGAAACCCTGCACCCTGGAAAACCCTTTCCCCATGCTGCTGGTCAACATCGGCTCCGGGGTCTCCATACTGGCCGTGTACTCTGAGAACAACTACAAACGGGTGACTGGGACCAGGTGAGGAGAAAAGAATAATCCGGTGAACAGAATCTAATTGTGCATTTAGTTTGTTTTAGTTAGTCTGGTATCATATTTTGAACTCCAAATTGAGACTAAACTAGTTTGTTACAATACTGTGAGAAAGTCCACCACAAACACTACTACTAATAAGGTTTCTTTTTGCCTGAATGAATATGGTAAAAGTGGCTGAATACTTTTTATAGCTTCAGTAGATCTGCCAGATAGGCCAGGATCAGTTGTTTGAATTCCAGCTATTGTTGTTGTTGTTGTACAACTCAGTACTTGTGTAACTGTAGGACTAGATTTTGATTAGATAATGAACTGCTGAGATTAGATGGAAAATAAAAGGTCCCGCCCAGACACGGCGAGGGCATGTTGATGTGATCATTTTTTACATTTTATTTAACAACTGAACAAGCCTCCTCATAAGCAGTTACAACTTAGTTCACCCATTAAGCTAATAGAGTCAATCACAGTTTAGTCTGTCTGTCTGTCCGTGTGTGTGTGTGTGTTCATGGATGTAAGTACTATCATAGTACACCACTGGTCATTTGTCACTTCCTTATTCTGGAAATGGCAAGAGCGTCTCATTGCTGCTGCTCACCATGACACTAGAGTGTGTGTGTGTGTGTGTGTGTGTGTGTGTGTGTGTGTGTGTGTGTGTGTGTGTCTTTTAATGTTTCACACTGCTCCGGGAAGAGGAAAACATGAGCAAGCCAAACTTAGATGTTGTGGGAGTGAGTAGTGAGGTCAAGTCAAGGGAGTGGGTGTGTCAAGTCAAGGGAGTGGGTGTGTGTGTGTGTGTGTGTGTGTGTGTGTGTGTGTGTGGGTTCTTAATCTTTAGACTCACTTTTACAATTTTCGTGTAAAAACCTTTCATCTTGTTTATTTCCTTCTCCTATCTTTTTAGTTCTTTTACTAAACATTTAGCTCCCACCTCGCTGTATTTCTGCTTTTTAAAGCACATGGTAAACCTGTTAATACTGGGAAAATAAGATTTGTTTCCATAAAAACTGTCCCATATTGATGTGTTGAATTTCATGTATTACTTTTTCCTTATCCATCCACCTAGATGTATATTTTCTAGTGTATTTGCATCACATTTTAAAGTTGAAGCCAATGCGGATGGTATTTATGCTGTTGGCTGCTTATAAAACTGATGATACAGACATTAAAACTTGTTCAGAGGTCTGCTGTGTGTGGCCCAAACAGAACTCCTGTGACTGTTGAATGGTGTAAAAAAAAATATATTGCATATTAATTTCACACAGAAAAAAATTGCAACTTCAATACTGCTTGTTCTTTCCTCACCTCTCTTACTGCCATGTATTCCCTTCTTCGTCATCTACTCCTTCCACTTTTCTTCTTCTTAATTCCCATCTTTTAACTTAACCTTTCCTTTCACACCTCATACCTCTATCCCATTCTCTTATTTTAACTTCCTTCTCCTGCTTTATCCTCTTTCTCTCTTAATTTCAGTCTGGGAGGTGGTACCTTCCTGGGCCTTTGCTGTCTGCTGACGGGCTGCGAGACGTTTGAGGAGGCGTTGGAAATGGCCAGCAAGGGCGACTCCACCAACGTGGACAAACTTGTGAAAGATATCTACGGGGGAGACTACGAGCGCTTTGGCCTACAGGGCTCCGCTGTCGCATCCAGGTGAGTGTGACGAGGGTTTTGTCACCTGAAGGTCCACAGAGTCTTCCACACTTCACTTCATCGAGACATTTAATCCTCTGAATGCTAAATGCATCAACGGCCATTAACAAAAAGGTTGTGATTGTCATAAGGGATGATGAAGAATGAACTCTTTGTGCACCATTAAGAGCTATAAGTATGGAGCAATACAAATCCTTTCTAGAGACAAAGCATCCAGCCAACCTGCTTATTGTTTAAATCAGTGTCCTTGTCAATAGCTTATTCCATAAACCCTCTTGAATCACAGGTGTTTGAAAGTAAATCAGAGCCGCCCCGTCATCATTGATGACTCGAATAGCCAGTCGAGTCTAACCACATAGTGGTGCTGTTGAATCATTGCACTTTTTTTAAGATGTGAACACAAAGCAATGCGGGATTATGATTCGGCAGGTTATAAACCTTTGCAAATCTACTCTGTCACAAAATTGCGTGTAAATAGAGGTGTGATGGGAACTGAGGGAAGAGTGACTTGTTTCTGTTCACGGCACTGGTGCTTCAGTGCTGTAAGCTAATGAAGTCGGCTAAATTGCTTTTGAACCAGACGCTGGCACCGCTTCCTCCACTACCATCTACTATGGTCGCGACATCTGCTGATGCTGGTGTCAGGAGGCAATCAGGAGAGATGCTCTGCAGTGCATTAGGATTATATCACAAAACAAAGATGCACATCTTTTTTTTTCTTCTCTGACCGTATGGAAATCTGATGATCAAAGACACTAAAATGTGAGTCTTGTAATTCATGTAGCTGTTACAGGAGATGTTATGGGAGCTGAGTGTGGAGTAAATGTAAACAGATCCATTTTCTTCATCAAAAGCTTAACTTACTGAATCAGCTTAAAACACTGATTTATTTGTTAATTAGGAAATTGCTCGCACAGCACAATGGGGGTGAACACGAGTTATCGAAAATTACGTTGACTGGGCTTAATTTGTACGTGGACGCAGTACCGTTTCATAAGAACGTATGGCTGCACAAACACACATAGTTATAACAGAAATACAAAAGACACGTGCCAGCAAATAATAGCTGACTGGTAAGCAAACACACTCAAACTACCTCGCTCGGACACGCAGACCTTTACTTGCTAATCCGGGTTTACCATGTATACAGTAAACCTGCAGCTCTGTGGTCAAAGGTTGATTCATAAAGCAAAGTGAAAAACAGATTTTATCACAGATTATAATCACAGTTTCTTGTTATGGTGTTCTGTTCTGCCATTTATTAAAACAAAACACATTCTTACACACACACACACACACACACATAACTACTTGCCTAACCCTAACCTTTAACTGTCTCTACAATGTGACTGTGTAAAGAGATTTATGTCCCCACAACATGAGTAATACTCGCTCAAACACACATTGACAAACAATTCTTGTTTACTGTTCATCTGAAGGTTACATTTACAGAGAGTCGTGTTCTGTAATTGTTTTGGTTTTCTCTGTTGCATTTAATTTTTTAAGGGATCACACTGAGGAAAAACTGTTTACATGTAAAATGACACATGATGTTTTTCATATGGTCTGTTTTACAGTTTTGGTCACATGATGAGCAAAGAGAAGCGAGACAGCATAAGTAAGGAAGACCTGGCCAGAGCCACACTGGTCACCATCACTAATAACATAGGATCCATAGCACGGATGTGTGCCGTCAACGAGGTACACATTAACACACCCCCACACACACACACCCACACACAGACACACACCCACACCCACACACACCCACACCCACACACACCCTGCTCACTAGAATCCAACATACACTGCTCAAAAAAATAAAGGGAACACTAAAATAACACATCCTAGATCTGAATGAATGAAATAATCTCATTAAATACTCCTTTCTTTACATAGTTGAATGTGCTGACAACAAAATCACGCAAAAATTATCAATGGAAATCAAATTTATCAACCCATGGAGGTCTGGATTTGGAGTCACACTCAAAGTCAAAGTGGAAAACCACACTACAGGCTGATCCAACTTTGATGTAATGTCCTTAAAACAAGTCAGAATGAGGCTCAGTAGTGTGTGTGTGACCTCCACGTGCCTGTATGACCTCCCTACAACACCTGGGCACGCTCCTGATGAGGTGGCGGATGGTCTCCTGAGGGATCTCCTCCCAGACCTGGACTAAAGCATCCGCCAACTCCTGGACAGTCTGTGGTGCAACGTGGCGTTGGTGGATGGAGCGAGACATGATGTCCCAGATGTGCTCAATTGGATTCAGGTCTGGGGAACGGGCAGGCCGGTCCCTAGCATCAATGCCTTCCTCTTGCAGGAACTGCTGACACACTCCAGCCACATGAGGTCTAGCATTGTCTTGCATTAGGAGGAACCCAGGGCCAACCACACCAGCATATGGTCTCACAAGGAGTCTGAGGATCTCATCTCGGTACCTAATGGCAGTCAGGCTACCTCTGGCGAGCACATGGAGGGCTGTGCGGCCCCCCAAAGAAATGCCACACAATTACTGACCCACCGCCAAACCGGTCATGCTGGAGGATATTGCAGGCAGCAGAACGTTCTCCACGGCGTCTCCAGACTCTGTCACATGTGCTCAGTGTGATCCTGCTTTCATCTGTGAAGAGCACAGGGCGCCAGTGGCGAATTTGCCACTCTTTGTGTTCTCTGGCAAATGCCAAACGTCCTGCACGGTGTTGGGCTGTAAGCACAACCCCCACCTGTGGACGTCGGGCCCTCGTACCACCCTCATAGAGTCTGTTTCTGACCGTTTGAGCAGACACATGCACATTTGTGGCCTGCTGGAGGTCATTTTGCAGGGCTCTGGCAGTGCTCGTCCTTGCACAAAGGCGGAGGTAGCGGTCCTGCTGCTGGGTTGTTGCCCTCCTACGGCCTCCTCCACGTCTCCTGATGTACTGGCCTGTCTCCTGGTAGAGCCTCCATGCTCTGGACACTACGCTGACAGACACAGCAAACCTTCTTGCCACAGCTCGCATTGATGTGCCATCCTGGATGAGCTGCACTACCTGAGCCACTTGTGTGGGTTGTAGACTCCGTCTCATGCTACC
>NC_060154.1:8689303-8689989 GCF_021292245.1 Micropterus dolomieu
ACCCAGGGCCAACCGCACCAGCATATGGTCTCACAGGGGGTCTGAGGATCTCATCTCGGTACCTAATGGCAGTCAGGCTACCTCTGGCGAGCACATAGAGGGCTGTGCGGCCCCCCAAAGAAATGCCACCCCACACCATTACTGACCCACCGCCAAACCGGTCATGCTGGAGGATGTTGCAGGCAGCAGAACGTTCTCCACGGCGTCTCCAGACGTCTGTCACATGTGCTCAGTGTGAACCTGCTTTCATCTGTGAAGAGCACAGGGCACCAGTGGCAAATTTGCCAATCTTGGTGTTCTCTGGCAAATGCCAAACGTCCTGCACGGTGTTGGGCTGTAAGCACAACCCCCACCTGTGGACATCAGGCCCATCATACCACCCTCATGGAGTCTGTTTCTGACTGTTTGAGCAGACACATGCACATTTGTGGCCTGCCGGAGGTCATTTTGCAGGGCTCTGGCAGTGCTCCTCCTGCTCCTCCTTGCACAAAGGCGGAGATAGCGGTCCTGCTGCTGGGTTGTTGCCCTCCTACGGCCTCCTCCACGTCTGGACACTACGCTGACAGACACAGCAAACCTTCTTGCCACAGCTCGCATTGATGTGCCATCCTGGATGAGCTGCACTACCTGAGCCACTTGTGTGGGCTGTAGACTCTGTCTCATGCTACCACTAGAGTGAAAGCACC
>NC_060154.1:8690009-8708154 GCF_021292245.1 Micropterus dolomieu
CTACCTCTGGCGAGAACATGGAGGGCTGTGCGGCCCCCCAAAGAAATGCCACCCCACACCATTACTGACCCACCGCCAAACCGGTCATGCTGGAGGATGTTGCAGGCAGCAGAACGTTCTCCACGGCGTCTCCAGACTCTGTCACGTCTGTCATATGTGCTCAGTGTGAACCTGCTTTCATCTGTGAAGAGCACAGGGCGCCAGTGGCGAATTTGCCAATCTTGGTGTTCTCTGGCAAATGCCAAACATCCTGCACGGTGTTGGGCTGTAAGCACAACCCCCACCTGTGGACATCAGGCCCATCATACCACCCTCATGGAGTCTGTTTCTGACCGTTTGAGCAGACACATGCACATTTGTGGCCTGCTGGAGGTCATTTTGCAGGGCTCTGGCAGTGCTCCTCCTGCTCCTCCTTGCACAAAGGCGGAGGTAGCGGTCCTGCTGCTGGGTTGTTGCCCTCCTACGGCCTCCTCCACGTCTCCTGATGTACTGGCCTGTCTCCTGGTAGAGCCTCCATGCTCTGGACACTACGCTGACAGACACAGCAAACTTTCTTGCCACAGCTCCCATTGATGTGCCATCCTGGATGAGCTGCACTACCTGAGCCACTTGTGTGGGCTGTAGACTCCATCTCATGCTACCACTAGAGTGAACGCACCACCAGCATTCAAAAGTGACCAAAACATCAGCCAGGAAGCATAGGAACTGAGAAGTGGTCTGTGGTCACCACCCGCAGAACCACTCCTTTATTGCGGGTGTCTTGCTAATTGCCTATAATTTCCACCTGTTGTCTATTCCATTTGCACAACAGCATGTGAAATTGATTGTCAATCAGTGTTGCTTCCTAAGTGGACAGTTTGATTTCACAGGAGTGTGATTGAATTGGAGTTACATTGTGTTGTTTAAGTGTTCCCTTTATCTTTACTTGTCTTTTGCTGGGCAAACCTGGGAAATGAGTTTCCCAAATAATAACTGACATATTCTGCTATATAAGTCCTTTATTTTTGTGAGCCATTCTGAACTTCAAACCTTCAACAGGTCTGAACAGGCCTGTGCTTGCTGCATGTCTCTCTCCCAAAACACTTGGGCAAAATTAGCTTAATATGTTTTACAGTGTTCATAGAAATAAATGTTAAATGTTAGATCTAAACTTTTTCTTGGCACCTGAGGCTTTGCTACATTTTTTAATATTTCTTCCCTCACTTAAGCAGTGTAATATAGGGACAGAGTACTTCTTCATGGACAGGGCCCAAAATCTTTTGCCTGATAATGCTGCATTTGATGATTTTCACAGCTCAACACAGGAAACAGAGATCAGAAATTTTCCCAGGCTGTATTCCCAGGCAAAGTCCACCTAAAACTGAAACCTCATTCCTCACTCATCGCTGTCAAGCTTGGCAATTCCTTCTCTCTCCCACAGCTTTTCCCACATATCACAAACCTCTGCTTGAACTCACTCTACTTCTACATGTGCAGTAGGCCTCTGGGATAAGGCCTGAGCTATGTCTGATATCTGCACTGAGATTTTGTTTAAGGGCAACTGTTAAATGTCTTCTGTTACTGTCTTAAAGGATAGGTCCAGAATATTTCAAGTCTGCCTTAAACCATTCAGCCAGGGATAGTAAAAACACCAACTTTTATTAAAGAGTGAACATATATGTGCTTGACTCAGACTGCAATAAGCAGACCGTGGCTGGTCCATGCCAGGACCACCACTGATACAGGACAGAAGTGTTGGAATGGAAGCCAGACCCTGAACTCAGGTGTAGCTCCATGTGAATCATCACATGCAACAACACCTGAACAAAACACCAAAATATTTTGATTGGACACAAATATCATCACATGCTGATGCCTGATGTCTCCCAAGGCATCAACACCACAGCTCTTACAAAACACACTGTAATTAATCAAATTGATTATAATTTCCCAAATAAATGGTAATTATTAAGTTGAGTCACACCTCCTGATGCAGTGAGCATGGTCAATCGACCAGAATGAATTGACCAGTACACTGATGCAAAAACACAATTACTCAGCGGCTTCAGACTAAAAAAGCACATCAGTCTCGTGTTCACCTTTCTTCTCCAGCCCTTGCTTTCACGTGCTGGATTGTAACATTGTGTAATAAATTTTAACTATCTGCTAGATTGTCTCCATTTTGTTTACAGTACAGTCAGGGGTTCCATCATTTCAAGGCCCTAGGGGACCAATGTCAGGACCAGACTATAGTGGCTTATCTACAAAAGCTCCCCCTTAACTTTCATAAAAACCATGACGACTAATCAGAAACCAATGCTGTCCATTTGGAATCCATGACTGGAAAGGTGATTTTAAATGACCTGTACCTTATGTTCACACTGCATCATCCACAACAACAAGTCAATCTGAGTCCTTTAACCTTGTATAGATCTCAACAACATGTGAAAGCAGTGTGAATGTATGGATTATAAAAAACCCACAGCAACATTTTCTGCAGTCAGTGTTTGTTAACTGGCAAACACATTTCTAGTCTTCCTGGATTTGCAACCAATGTGATTTCCATTCCTGAACAACAGTATACTACCTGGCAAGTGCAAAATACTCAAGAGGTCAATTACAAACACTTATCTTCCACTACAGGAAAAAATGTGCCAAAAGCTAGGGTTGATAACAGTATTTCAACATTTAATCATTACACTAAAACGATTCTGGCAGTACACTTTGCTGGCAAAAACTGATGGTAAAATATAGCAGACATCTGTGCTAATGCATACGTCATCCATGTCAGCTTACTAAAACTATAGTCATCAGTTTAGATGAAGTGGCATCTGCCTGACATGTACATGAGATTTGGGGTTTACCACCTTTTTTAATTCCATTACTCAGACAAGTATGATAAAGGACAATCCCAGTTACCAAAGAAATGCCTGTTTCCTGTTTCATTTCAAGAATGTAAGCTGTTCTGCAAAGGGACTTTATGGTTACGGAAACATTGCTTAGTTACACAGGCCAGCTCATCATTTACTATAAATTAATTTATGGCTAATTATTTTTATTCACTTTTATTATCATGGGTTTATAGTTATGGTATAATTTACCACAAAGGTCCCACTTGTGCTCATAATTAAAATTGGCAAGTGGCAAATGGTGACGGAGCCACAGCAAATTCCCACTCACCAAAGATTGTATCCCTACAATTAGCTAACTGAGTTAATTCTCACTTCTGATTCACATGGTGTTTTATGTTCAGCAAAGTGCTCTAAGTAACTCTAGAAAAAAAATTCCACACTCACTCAATCTCTATTTGCAGCCAAACTACTACTTTCCTAAGTAGAGTCACAGTAATGGTTTTGTGCCTGGACCTGGCCTGAGTGAAGGGCATTAGTGTATCCACAGTGCTGGGTCATGTCAAATGATTAGCATCCTACCACATATGTTTAGCCATAGTGGATTGCTAACGTGACTGTATTTGTAGCTGGCAACATTTTACTATATAGAAGTTAGCTAGCTAACTGTAGCATTACATCTTCCTCTTATCTTAGCAAATAAAGAGTTTTTCCTTCAACTAAATTTGAGGCAAAGCACTGTAGAGCAGTTGAAATACAATGTGGTCAAATTAAATAGTAGGACCATATAACTAACCATCGTTTTTACATTTAAATTAGCTTATCAGTTAAATTGTTGTTTACATTTGGATTTGTTAGCCTATGTTTTTCTCAAAGATAAATACATAAATAATACATAAACACATAAGTATTTTCTGTTTAGGTGAAAAGAAAGATATTCTACCTTTACAGAATTACGAAAAAAACTCCTTTCCAAACTTGCAACTGCTTTGCTGAGCCAATGAATGAAATATGGTCGCCGGAAGTGACATAGCACTAGCCCTAATCTCCTTGCTCAGCATGTATCATACGTAAACACAATCTAATGTTTTATTATCAGGTCAACGTTCCCATATTTCTAGAACTCTATGACAAATGGCGCAAGGAGGTGTGTTACTTCAGGCATAGCAGTTTGGCCGTTAACTTAATCGTCTGAAAAGAGTTGGGAATTAAACTTGTTAAGAATTTTCTTTAACCCGCAGTTAGTATATGGAATATTTTTGTTCCCAACTGGACTAAAGTCTGTCAGCAGGAATCTGGAAATATCTTCTTAATAACGGTAAGAAACAGAAGCGAAAGTTAAGCTATTTGTCAACATCTAAAACGTAAAACGATTAACTAATTTTGTAAACTGTGAAGAAGAACAAAGTGGTGCCAGACAGTCTCTAGCTAACTTACATGCAATACAACAAGCGACATTAGCATGTAACGTTTTTATATACAGTCTATGGTTATACCCAAGAAGGGTGCTCTCCGTTAAATGCCCACGTGTAACTGTAAATCCTTTTTATCTAATTGGACTTCTTATATCGTCTATGGCTGATTCATACTTGACCAGCCCCTCACCCAACCCCTTGGTTAATTATTCATCCAAACAGGCCAGGAAAGTAATTTCCTCCAGCAAACCACAATATTTTGACTTGCAGTCCAATACTATTGCATAACAGGGACTGCTGTCCCTGTTCATCAGCCTTTGATTTTTCCAAATGTTTGTAACAGCGTATGAGACCACATTTGGCCGGAGACCATGCAAACTGTACCAGATCCACGTGATGATCCTCTTCTTTTACCAGCTGGGACAATTGGCACACGTCTTAACGATTTTTTCCCTGACAAAATGCTTTTAGAAATCCCATTCATCAATCAAGAACATATAAAGTGCACATTTTGATTTTTACTAATTTGCTCTATTTATCAGAAATATACATCTTGTGAATATGGGATCTGACCATTATCTGTAATACAGCATTGAATTTGCTCATTATGTTAACACTTGTAAACACTTGCCCATCATAAGAAGTCTTTAAATTGCTTTAAAGTCCTGTCCCCAAAGAAATGCTATTTATTATTATAGAAGACAAGAAAATAACACATTTTCACCCTTAACCACCATCAAAATAGCTGCAATAGTAATATTTATGTTGATCAACTCTCAGCTCTAACAATACATGATATTTTTGGATTGTGTATATATACCAAAGAACATTTGATATCGATAATGAGCCTGATAAATGTCAAATCATTATTTCTTGTTGTGGTGGCAGCCCGGCTGACGGTGAGTGTCCTTGTTTTTTCTCCTTTTTTATCAGTTTTTCTGCTTTTTTCCTTGGTTTCCTGTTCTCTGCCTGCCTCCCTGTGTTTTCTCCCCTGTGTGCTCTCTCTCTCCCTCTGCTCCTGAGCCCAGCCAACTACCTGCACCTGCATCTCATCAGCCACCTCGTCAGCCTGCCACACCTGCCAGTAATCACCTCATGACTGCCTGTATTTTAAACCCGGTTCTCCACACCATCCTCGCTTGATCGTCGTTGCTCCATACCCGGTGCCACCCCCACGTTCAGGCTTTCACGTTTCTTGTTTTTTCCACATTTACCCTGTGCCTTGTCATTGTCTTCCCTAACCTTGTCTCTCTGTCTGTTTCCCTCCCAGGTACACTCACCCTCGTCCTCCGTTCGGCTGGGCTCATCCACTGGCCCACTCCTCTGCGTCCTCCCAGTTCCCCCACCTCGCTTCCTCGGCCCCTGTGTTCCCTGGCTCCCTGTCTCCTTGGTTCCCCGTGCCTGTGCTTCCCCGACGTCCTCCACTCCCTCTCACCCTTTTTCCCTCAATAAACCTCCTTCCCTCAGAGTGCTGCATTTGGGTCCTCTCTGTCCACACACCACGCAATCCCATAACAACTTCTTACAAGTTTAAAGACTGATTTTATTATTTTTTTTTTTTTTGCTCCTGAGTGAAAGTTGAGGGGGGAAAAAAAAACAGATGGTTAATTCTGGTTTTAAACTAGTCTTTATGATCAGAACATGAAAAACATTTGATGCCAAACACTGAATCATTTCACAAATCTGAGGTAGAACATCCAAAACAATTATGATAAAATCTTTTTTCAACCATTATGCATGACTAAAATGAAGTAAAATCTCTTTCAGTCCCTTTTTCTCAACAAAATATCTTAATAGAAAAATTAACTGCTAACTTTTTCATGATTCAAATGAATTAAATCAAACATTTATTGAGCATTTGGAAACTTATATCACGATTATCATCGTTTTATTGCCCAGCCCAAGCCATTGCCATCTGAAACTTGGCCCCTGGACTGCAGTAGTAGTGTATTTAAGTATATATGTTCAGTTGTAATCCATACTTGTAGCATGATCTTTAGCTGCATAAATCTGTCTGTGTCTGTCCCTGCTGTACGAGACATTGCCTGAATGTAACTGTAGAGATGTTATCCCAGAGAGAAAAGTCTAGAGAATGTGCCTTGGTATTCAAGTCTACCACAGTTGCCATGGCAACCTGATAGACAGTGAGGACTTGGTCGTCCCTGTGATAAAATGTGAGAGAAAAACCCTGTCACTCCCAATTCAATGTGTCTCCCGTCTGACTGGCTGTCTCCCTCTCTCTTATATTCTCTGTACACAAGTATTTATTCACTTACACACTTGCATACACACACCCTAATCAATCCGGGGTTTGAACCCACAACCTTCTTGCTGTGAGGCGACAGTGCTAATTTTATAATTTTCTGTTCTAATAATTTAATTAAATTTTTTTTTAGTGTTTTGGTGAAATCTTTGGTTGCTGGGCAGTTACTGCTGTTTCTGCCCTGCATCTGCTACTGACTACTTGCCAGTCAAACAGTGTGATCCATATACTTTTTAGTTTTGAGTTGAAGTCTTTCTTTGCTTTATTTCACTCAGACCGCTGATGATGCCACTGCTGGATACGTGAAATGCATCACTCCCTGTGGCCAAGAGGCTCCTGTCCTGTGAGGATTGACCAACCACAAAGTTTTCTCAGGTTTGTTGGAAACATTAGCTCTTTCCTCTCTTCTTCTCTCCTGCCCTTTCTCCTTCTCTTGTCATTGAATGTAGATCAGGCCACTGCACATGCTCAGTTCAACCTGTCTGATCAAATCAGAGCTATCTCACTAGCCAGCAGAGGAAATGGGACAGGAACGATAGTTAATGGGAGCAAGGAAGCATAGCTCAATGCTGAAATTGAGAGACAAAAAGTAGACAATTGAAATTAACACAGGTTGTGCTTTAGAGGTGAGGAACCAGGCCCTAGGGTATAACCAGCCCAACTTAAGCCAGATTGGATTTTGTTGTCTTGCTTCTCAGAAACCATCAACAGTACCACCCAAGAGTTCATTCTACATCTTCATTGCTAGCCATATTGTTTATAGCACGTGTGAATATGTGTGAGGATAGCTTAGATTAGATTTTTTAAATTAGAGCTATTTCGGGCCAGCAACCATGTATTCATCATGCTTTGGTACCTGTATTTTCATGACTTAAGTAAGTTGAGCAAATGAAACGCTGTAAGGCATGCAATAATAATAATAATGATAAAAATAAACTTATAGAGCACTTTTAAAACAACGTTCAAAGTGCTTCACAAAAGGCATACATACCCACAACAATTGAGGATTCCACAACAATATTTCTTAAGTCGAAACCATAGTCGAGACTGATTGTTCACTCTGCTCACTTTTAACACTGCACTTGTCTTGGAACGTTTGCTACATTTTGTCTTAGCATGAAGTCCTCGGTTGACTTTGGGAGATTTGTAGGTATACTGTAGATTGTATATTGAAATTTAGTAGTTATTCTGTTCATCTGATACTTGTAGCTCTGATGCTGTGGTGTTTATTGTTGTACATTAGAATTAGTTGTCTCTATATTGGATTTTGCTGTTCTGTGTGCTTTGTACTCTGTGCACACCTATTGCATGTTTGTCTGTCCTGGAAGAGGTCTCACTCCTCTGTTGCATTTCCTTTTCTCAAGTTCTCAAGTTTCTCACATTTATTTATTACACATATTATTTATTTTCCTAGTTTGTTTTATTTTTTTTATGGGATGTAATAGTTTTGAATTAAAAATATATTTTTTGATGGTGGGGTTATCTAGTGGTCAGAATGTGTTCTTAAACAAGATCACCCAGATTCAAGCTGGTTGTAGCTGACCTGTGTCTGTGTCATTAACTATAAATGCTCTGAAGTACAGGAGATTACAGGAGAGCAATAAGTGAAAGACACGCACATGTGTCATTGCAAGCTCTCAAGCAAGCCAAAAAAAAACTGTTCCCATGTGCTGCAGACCTCTATGATTTGGGAAGGGTGCGTGAGAGCAACAAATGATTTATAAAGTTTAGAGTAGTATAACCAAAGGGCTCAGTGACACAGCTGTGGAAGACCCAGAGAAAATAAATGACTGTGAAATTGGTCACGCTATGGAAAAACACACATTCCTCATTCTAGCTCTCAGTCAGGAGTTTTTTTTCCTCACCTCCTTTTTCTATTGAGAGTGAACAGTTGAGATGACCACTCGCTGTTGTTTGTTCATGTCAGCAATTCAAAGGGAGAGTTTTAATAGACAGGCAGTTCTATTCAGTGGACTAGTCCAGGGCCTGCAGGTCACACTCATAGACTGTATAAAACATGGACGTAGTGTCTGTGACGTCACACAGGTTTCTAAAGAGCCGTTGCGAATCTCAATGCTCAGCAGCTCCAGCCATGGCAATCTTGGCGGTGCCTGACTCTGGCTAATCCAAAAATAGGAAAAGAGGTGACGCTGAGGCAGGCCGAATGAAGCCTGGTTGGCTAACCACCTAGCGGCTAGCCACCTGAGAGGCCACCCACCTGTCACTCAGACATTGTTAAAACCGGGGTAGGTAACGTTGGAGAACTAGCAAGAGACTTAGGTTAGGGATTTTTAAAAAGTAAGTCTAACCCTAACCCTACCCCAGCAGTAATTTGTCTTTACTTTAAGCCTTAATATAATTAAAACAGGCGAGTTTTATAAAAATTCAACCCCCACACAAATTATCTATAGAGACCAAAAACATATTTTACCAGGCTGTAAACAGTTTATTTCTGCTGTAAAGATAGGCATTTTAACATGGGAGTCTATCGAGATTGACTCGTTTTTGGAGCCCGGCTCAAGTGGCCATTCAATGAACTGCAGTTTTTGGCACTTCGACATTGGCTTAATTTTTCTGCCACAGAGGTTGCTGCTTGGTCACATCACCGCCTTTCAATTCTCTAGATGACTGTGTTGAAGCTGGTTACAGTCATGAATTTATGAAAGCGTAAAAGGGGTGTTGATATGTCTAGGGCAGTATTATCACAGTATTGTAAAAATGTGCCTAAAAATGTACTGATACACACACTGAAACCATTTCAACAAGTTTTATATTGAAAACTACAAACACAGTTGCCATTTTGTTTGCATAAAAAATGAAATAACAGCAAATACCTTTTGTAAACATATGAAAATCATCTAAGTATGCATTATCAAGATTTTATATTATATAAGTAATACAATGACCCCGTGGACATTTACATGAAAACAAATCTGTCTTTAGAAGACAGTGATAGTAACTGCAAATGAGCCCAAAAACTGACATAAATACAGAGGAGTCTGTAGCGTTTCTAGATACGCTGGTTGGTTGACTAAACTGCGCAACGTGTTATCATGTGCAGTGGATGAATAGACTCTGCCGACACATGACGCACACAGCAACAGAACAACGTGTAGCGTTTTTACAAGAGCAGCTAACACTGAGAGTTTCACGCTGTTAGCAAGTCAGAGAGACAAACCAAAGCTAAAAGTTAACTCACCCTGCGTTATCAGGTTATTTTCTTCAATCAAGTTTCCCTCAGCACGCTCATAAAAACTAAAATACGACAGGTGTTATGCCGAGTTTTGCCTGCCTGCCGAGGCTCGCTATGCAGTGAGGTAACAGATACAGACACTCTTATTCTACTATATGGCACCAAATTACTTCATTGATGAAAAATGCAATAATACCACATACCGCATTATTATATAAATCTTATCAATCTTCTGTCTTTGTTGCTGTTCCCAGAGGTTTAGTTGATTAGAGCTAAATTGGTAGTACTTGACTTTTATAAGTATACCCCTGTGCCACAGTAAACTTAGGGGTTGAGTAAAGTGACAACTCTGTGTTGCTACGCCAGACGGTTTCCAGAAAGGTAGAGCATGTTTCCCCGGAACAAGATGGTGGTTGTGGAGCTCTCAACCCCAACCTCCACCACCCCACTGCTCCTACCAGGCTGGGGCCTAGTGTTGTCACGATACTGGAATTTCTAACTTCGATACAATACCTTGAAAAATATCAATGTTCGATACCATTTGCGATACCACGGGGGAAAATTGACACAACATTGATAAAATTACTGAATTATCTTATCAACTTATCTTAGTCAATAAAGTTAATAGTACTGTGTGTTAAGCAGAATAGCATAAGTTAATTTACTTCTGACCTTAGACAAAGTATTTCTATCAACTGAAACTCTGCTGTCTGAGATTCCTCAGGTCTGATAGCTCTGAGGGGGATTAGCATAGTTTTGAGAATTATAAATGTCTATTAGGCAAACAACAGGACAACTATCTTCTCAACAACAGTTTACTTGGCCATCTTGTTTAATATTTTAGTAATGTTGAAAGAGAGATGTCTCCGACCTCTCCAGGTTCTTTATAGAAGATGGTGTGTCGGTCCTGCAGGTGCTTTGCTCTTTAGCACCACTCCGTACCGTCACTTTTATATGGACTTGTATCCTTTGCCAGCATCCAATCACAACTGACTGCTTGTGTGTACTAACCAATCATAGCACAGTAGGGCAGGAACTCAGGGTCAGGGTTAAAGACACGATTCAAACGGAGCAAATGAGATGAGAAGAAAGCATTGTGAGTGACAGGAGGCCTCAAGCGACTATAAAAACATTTTAGCGAAATAAAGGATTTTTTCCCCCCGAAATTTGCTGTTTCAATAGCCGTGTTTCCATCAACTTTTTTAATGCGCATTTTGAAGTATTGCATTAGAAAAGGTTGATGGAAACGGCAAAATTTGGAAAAAATCCTTAATTTCGCAAAAATGTTTTTTCACTCGCTTGAGGTGGTTTTTGCCTTTGTCGAAAAAGAGATAATGCGCTAAATGGGAGATGGAAACACTGGATGGAAACACCCGAATAAGTTCTGACGTAGCGAAATTGTAACTCACGAATGGTCAGCTGTTTCTGCTGTCGGCGTCTTGCCCGATTGTGCAAGTTCTGCATACCTAGCGAGAATTTCATGCACCTCGCGGCTGGTAACACTCATTTGTGCTGAGAAAAGAGGTGGATGCAAATCTCGGCAGGTAGCCATCATCATCTGTTCTGCCGAATTATGCATTCACCTCTTAACGGTCCTTTTTAGATACTTTGCTCTGCACACTGATCAAACGGGCTTATCCCCGCATATTTTTGCTGAATCTAAATTAATGCTACTTCTACTGAGTGTAATAAAATATTAACAACTCTAAACGTTCATAGAATAGGCTATATACTTGGAATCATTTATCCCCATTGGTGAACCCCACAAAGGATATTTTAGAGTTTAAATGCATTATTTGGAGGTGCATGCAATTCTCGGGAGGCATGCCTAATTGGCATAGCTGCCAATATTCCCTTAACGTCGGAGACATGGCTGGTAGCAGTTTGCCCGGTTGAAACACATTTCTGATGACCTCTCTCCATTATTCTAAGATGACTTGCCACCAGGTTCAAGAAACTGGTTTTGTTTCTGGTTTGAAACCCATACGTCTTGTTTATTACAGCCATGTGTAACGTCAACTACTAACATAAATGATGCTTGCCGTAGTCTTGTTTATTCGCTCCAAACCAACTGATGGAAAAGCACATATTTCGCAGTGTCTTTTTTAAAACTTTTTTGGAGCATTTCAAAAGTACGCTTTTGGCTTATCAACCTTTTCTAATGCGATACTTCAAAATGTGCATAAAAAAATGTTGATGGAAACATGGCTATTGCCAGTGCTCTGGTTACAACCTAGAGTGTTGGCTTGCTGCCAGCTGTGTCCACCTGTTGTTTCATCACTTTTGCAAGCACAAAGAGGATCTTTAGGCGGGCTGTCAGAGGTGTTTCTTTGCACCCTCAGCCTCTTTGTCATCTCTCCTTTAATTGACTCGGGGGATATAAATAGCCACATTTATCCATCATAAGACTGATTTACTTGCTTCACTTACAAGGTTAATGCAGCCTCAGGGGACCTTTCAGGGGCACCATGTTGCCTTTTCCCTGGAAACCACTGTTTGTTTTTACTGTTTTTATCACACCGCGTTTCTTGTTTAATGGCAACGCAGTCAAACTGGCTTAATGACACAATCATCATAATCCAGAGCAAAAAGAGTAAAAAATAATTTTGTTAAAAAAAAAAGTTTTTTCTTTTTATGATCTGCAATCCTGTAAGAAAGCTCGGTAAGTCTTCAAGCTAATTAAAATAAATTGCCAAGCATGTCATTTTTAACAGTGTATTCCTCTGAGAGCAACAACAGCAGCAGTATTTGACCCAGCTGGCCCTACAGCCAGCTGTAAAACCACAATGACGCAAAAGCAAGAGCCACATCATTTGCATTGAAAGATATTTAACCCTTTGTGGTCATAATAAATGTAAGCTGTTTTTAGCCAACACCGAACAGATTGGGTACTAAATGCACCCTGTATGTGCGATCTCTCATTCATATTCCTTAATTTAGCCACTCTGTGCCCAGTTACAAAATCAATGCAAGATGTGAATTCATAAAACATTACAATCCTGCATGCAGACCGCAGTGGGTTGCTCTTGATGTAGGCAGTCACTGACCCCAGATAAACAGGTACCTCTGGCCCACCTGTTTATGATTTCAGAAATAAGTCCCTAACAAGACTTTAATTTAGACTAACATTAAAGGCTGGGAAATTAAATGTTCTCATACTCTGTACTCTTATATATCATGTGAATTATCTTACATACATGCGGTGTTTACTACCAGACCTTTATATTATGATGAGCTGCCTTTCTACAGACGCTCTAAAATACTATAACAAGCAACATCTGGGAAAAAATAAACCTAGTTTAATTGACTCACAGACCCTTATGTAGCTAATAAATGATATTTATGTTGACACCCAAGTTTGCATCTGATATCGGGAATTGGATTGAAGATTTTCAAGTGTTAAATCTCAGACATTGGGCAGAACCCTCAAAAATAGTTTTATTTGTTTTTATGCGATGCACACACAGCTGTTGTGTTCACTGTTGCTTGGTGACATGTAAACCAACAGGAAGCAGGAGGAGTTCATTGACCATCGAGTGTGTTTTGGAGTCAGTTTAAAACTTAATAATGAGGGAAGGGGGACAATTTGCTTTTGGAGGTATTTTATGACTGGACATCTGAACAAGTCATTTATTTCCTTATTCAGCTTTCAATACCCATTTACCTTTTTTTTTTTTTTTTTTATTTAACACCCCCCCCCAAACTGTGATAATACTTACTTTTTCAGGAATTTACAAGCAATGCATAGCTATATCTTAAAACTATGTAAACTAAGGTTGATCATTGCACTACTGTCAAAAGAATAACACTTGAAAAGAGAGATATTTCAGATATCATTTAAGATGAGAGATTCATGAAGTGTACACACCCACACTCTCCTTCTGTTTCTCTTTCTCTTTTCTCTGAATGCCTTTCTCATTCAGTCACATGTAGGTGATCCAATGGCAAATTCTCTATTATCTCCCAAGCTAACAATTTCCTTTTCTTGGCTGAAAATACCACATCTATTTTATGCTACACAGGGGAGAAGTTGTGGTGTCACTTTCCTCGACTGGTGGGAAATGCTTTGCTCTGTTTTTAGCTTCATTGGATAACCCAGCCATCCCCCTGGACCTCCATGACTTTGTAAAGTAGTGACAGGAGAGACCACCTCTCCCATATGCCGGTCTCCCAGTGTCTCTTCCTTCCATCTTTCTTTCGTCATATGTACGCAAGTAGTTTCATCAAATCACATCCTGTGGTTTTACTAGGATATGTCAGAGGCAAGAGGAGGACAGACTTCCACAGTGGGATATGGTAGAGTAGGACGTGGAGGTGGAGGATAAAGAGGAGATTGGAAAATACTCAAGGAGAGGAGGCATGTGTATGATAATTCAACTATATAAGCTAAAAGATGAAAATAGCTAATGAGAGGAGCTCAAAGAGGGAGATTATGACAAACGCTGGTGATATCCTTTACTTATGATTCTCTTCAGAGCCTCAGAGCTCTTATCGTGGGTCACAGTGAATGAAATTAGATGTGAAGGGTTGTGGATGGAAATTATTACATACTGACTCCAAAACACACTCGATGGTCAAAAGATTACATGAGCCTCTTACCTATGTCATTAAGTTTTATTTTTGTTTTGTTTTTTGGTTTTTTTCAGGTTTGAATAATTCCTTCTCAGTCTGAAGTTTAAACATAGCCACAAAATATTCTGGAAACAGAACCTAACATAAAATATGTTTAGAATATCCTAATATAGTAATTTGTTTTTAAATACTTATGTCTAGTTTTAAAAATGCAACTCTGAACTCATTTACTAAAAAGTCTGAAGAAATAATGTAAGATTGTAACACCTGCGATCACTTTGCAAAACCAGCCTCATTATGCTTTTAAGGACGGAAGTTGGCAATTACTAATAGCAAAATGTTGTGTTCCATGGGATGTTTGAGCGTATAAGCCCTCCAGTCAAACTAGTCATTTATGGAAAATGACGGGCTAACAGAATGTTCCTGGAAATATTGCTTAATCAAGCATTTTTGCCCTCTTACCTTGGCTGTGTGTAAAGTCCCACATGTTTAATAAACCAATTTAATAATGTAGCAATAAAACAACTTATCAGCATCTGCATCCTTTCCAGTTAATATTAGTGGGGCGTCACAACAGGAGGCACTGCAAAAGAAAGGTAGTCGAGTTGATAGCTGATGTTAAAACTAGAAAGCAATCCCTTTTACTGAAGTTGCTCAATCCCCTGGCTGAATTTGTAATTTAAATTTAAAAAAATCACAATATCTAATCTGGATCTGAAATAGAATCAAAATGAACATAGAGATAGATAATCAGGCAGGTTGGCAGATGGTTGGCATTTTGGAGGATGCCTAAATCCTTTTAGGGCTATTAGGGCTTTGTACAAATTTATTTGCATAAAATTATGTCAATTTAATGAATGCTGCTGTTGCACCACCTATAGGTGAAATGCCATCAAATTTATAACAAAAAAACCTAACTAAAACATGCAGTGACTGACAGTGTTAACCCCATGCAAGATATTGCTACGGTCATCAATTTTAAAGTTTGTGTCTTGCTTTTTGTTTTTGTTTTTAATTTGCTCACCGTTCGAGTAGTCTTTATCATGATGGTCTTTAAAATACATAAAAGATAGAGAAAAATACCCCTACAACCAAATAGTATACTTCTTATTTGATACATAAAATTATGTTAATATCAGTGTAAAAATTATTACTGTTTGGTATTAATACCATGATTGAAATTATCAATGAAGAGATGACATGATCATCTACCGTATATGTTGGGAAGAGGCCATGCAAGGCATCTGGTGTGTGTGTCGGCTTTGTGTCACATCAGAACAGTCCTGTCAGATTGTGTGTGGGCCGTGGTGCTGAGTCTGTGTCACATTGTGTTCCCATCTCAGCATATTAGAGCTGAACCTCTGTGATGATGCAGCAAACACAGTGACATCAAAGAGAATGAAGAGTAACATAGTACAAATATACTAATACACACTATTTTATATTAATTCTACTTCACTTTCCAGCACTGTCCTTGAGGTTTGAGGTGAGATACTAGAATTAATAGTTGTGGATGTGGGGAGAGACCCATAGAGCAGGGTCCAGAATTGTGTGCTGCACCCTTGTTTGAACAGTTGATGAGTTATTTTTTTTTCTCACAGGACAGGCCAGGGTTTGCTGACCTTAAGTGGCTTTATCATTATTATTTTTTTTTAGATTGTGGCCGACTAACTTTGGGAGCTTAAACAGAGCCACAATTGAATAAATATGTCAGACTGTGATATAGTATTCCTGTACAATATCCTGTTAAGTACTCCTGTCATATTCTATTCTTAGAGCACCACTATAAAGCTGTAAGACACATCTATTTAGTCCTGAAACATTAGGCAATTGTTTCAATGATCGATCAACAGATTTATTTAACATGTTGCTGTTTTATATTATTGCAAATTGAACATATTTGGCTTTTTGTTGGACAAAAACAAGCAACTGGTAAATGTGATCTTGGGCTCTGGGAGCTTGTGATGGGCATTTTCTTTTTACTTTTCTGACATTTTATAGGCAATAATTGATAAATTAAAAGAAATAGTGGACAGACAAATAATTAATGTCAATTTATTCCATACCCGCTATGTTACTAAAGTGAGGCACGATACGAGATGAACAAATCCCTGTTATCTTCGTTGCCATCTTGACTGTAAGGAAGCCAGTAGGGACACGAGTGAGATTTAACTCTTCTTTGTTTGGGATGGGTTTTATTTAGTTCTAAATAAATGATAATGTTTGAATTAATAAGTTTGGACTTATTGTTCTTTTTATTGTTTCCTAATGAAGTTTAGCTGTACGGTTAGGCAGGTTAGGTTAATACCATTTCATCTGTATAAATGCATCTTAAAGAAAACTGAGACTATACTGCCCTCCATTCTACTACTCTCATGCATACACACTACACAGTCTCCCCTGCACTCCCTGCTCCCCACCCACATGCCCCCAGACATACCTGGCGGAGATCTGCACTCTACTGAGTGCATTCTTCTAGTTGATACTGTTTTACATACTAGAGGCCCTTTTTTCAGTGCAGGACCCAGGTGCACAGCACAGTTCTGAATTGGAACACAGCCTAATGAAACATGACAAACGTGTGGGAATCCACCAGAAGCATGACTGTTAACACTCAGAGGTAAGACGAGGCTATGAGGAGAAAAAAACAGCAGAAACATTAGGAATATATTCATGCTTTGCTTTTAATCACTTAATAGAAAAAAGTATTTCAGTTTTATTCTTGGACACAATATACAATATAATACCATACATTGTGTGAAACATTTAATAACCCACCTGCAACAACTGGCGGACTTGAACATATTGACATTTAAAATAAAATAAAAACCCATCTCTCATGCAGATAGTGCTAAATCTGGCTAACCATTTGGACACAACTAGGACCAAAAAAGCTATAACATAGATAAACATGTTAATACTGACAAATTTGAATTTCAAAACTGCTAACAGGTTTGGTCAGAAAGAGGTCACACATTAGCACAATCAGTTACATAAGATCATGTTTTGTTGTTAATTCAGAACTATTCACGTCAGTGCTGGGCGTATTGTAGCATGCTACCAATACAGTCCCTGTGTTATCTACTTTTACATGAAGTGCGTTAAGTGTAAAAGGAGACAATCGCTTTGTGTTTGTCAGTCTAACCTGTATCTGGCCTTATATATCAGCAATCTGCATTCAAATGCTGGGTGGAGAAGCTTCGGTAGTGACAAGCTGCTAAGAGAAAATAAGCTATTTGTGTACTTTGATACCAAGCATTGACTGAGCTTCTGTGTTCCTTAGCTAGCTTGTATGTATCCTATATCCAAGCCTATGCAGTTTAAGATGTCCACTATGTCGCCTTTGGGTTACCAAATTGCTGCTGTCAGATAAAAACCCTGTAGCTTCAAATACTCAGTTGGACCAAAATTGTTTTCCATCAAAACAAATATGTAAGAAATAAAATGAGAACATGCAAAGTCCTCTGTAAAATTTGGGCTATTTAAGAAATGTAACTAAGCTGAAATTTAGCTGAGAGACTAAACTTTTCATAAAAAGGAAAAATACCTAGATATTAAGATTTGAAAGTGATACCAAAGTGAGAACATTTTTGGTTTAATATTCATGCATTTTATATATATATATATATATATATATATATAATATAAAAATGCTACTTTGGAGTTCCAAGGTTCTCAATCTGACAACAACATGTCTCTGGGCCTCAAAACATTGTGCGAATATATACTTTATATATATATATATATATATATATATATATATATATATATATATATATATATATTTAGAGTGATTAATGAACTGTATAAAATAAATTGTTCTTTTGTAATTTATTTTTAGCTTTGGAAATATTGTTGTTTTACATTCATGGCA
>NC_060154.1:8708174-8721697 GCF_021292245.1 Micropterus dolomieu
ATATATATATATATATATATATATATATATATATATATATATATATATATATATATATATATATATATATAAAAACAATATATAGTACATATATAAAAAGACTCTAATCCAGAGTTTTCTACACATTAGACACCACCACTTCCAGGTAATGCAAGTGCATATAAATTAAAATAGATTTTACACTGAACCAGTATTTCTTATTTACAAGCATAAAGTATAGAATAAATACACACTGTTATAAACAGCAAAAAGGACCAACTTGAGCTCCTAGCAACAAACAGTAGAGACAAAGGTTTGGAGTGATGGGGGTAAGGCCTGATGACAAAGTCAACACATCCAAACACGCACACATACATGACCTTCCATACATACTGCACACATACGATTGCCACTTAAGGATGCCGGAGTGAATTTAGATGAAGTACCTTTTGAGCATATCAGTAAACCAATATGAAAATTGAGAGATGTGATTATAGATGCAACTAGAACATCAAGAAAATTTTGTTGTGGAAGCCATGGGGGCAGAAATGTTGAGTCTGCAAACCATTTTCAAACCATATTCCCCAAGAAATAGTAAAGAGACAAAAATGTGGGTTTTTTTGTTTTGTTTTTTTTTGAGGGGGGGGGGGGGGGGGGTTAAAACTAGAACAAGACTCTTTTTTAAAATCTTTTTTGTTTTATCTGTGCCAAATACTAATAACCCAACTGTCCTGGAAATTTCATACAGTGAATGGGGAAGGGAAAAAATTCTATTGACGTCAATGAGCAGACGCTACACTTGAGGGATTTTTATCGTGAGGAAGAAATAGCTGGCCTGATTGTTTTGGGGTCGTGTCTTCGGGTCCCAGAGGGGTTTGTAAACCACGGGAATAGGCTTTGGTGAGGCTATGAGAGCACCTTTCATCATCAGGTCTGGGCCTGATTGCAGAGGGGCAGGGGGGCGTTACATCAGATGGGTCTGGGGTCAGGACCGGTTCCAACTAACAGGATTATTAAGACTGCAGCATACCTGTGGGCTAAAAATAGATTCACCACTGTTGTGCATTTCGTCCTTGGCAGACTTTGTTTCTTTCTTTTATCATAGATCTAAGCAGCTTGTTGTCAATGAGCTGTTTGTTTTTCAGACTTGTATTTCTGCTGATTTTATCTTATTATTGTTTGAACTGGACTAACCTCTATTTCACACCAACACGGCAACAATTAGATGCAAAAATGAAACAACAAAATCGTATAAGTCAAACGTCCCAATAATTTAACTGAAAATTTAGCTGGAATACCTGAACATATAGTTTTAAGTGTAGGATTCCATATCCTCACTGAGCATTTTGCATTAAAAGTCAAGTTTTGGTGTGAAAAGGTAGGAAGCCCCTAATGGTCTGCAGACTGTTACAAGGAAGAAGAGAAAAGATGATGTTTGAAGAGATGGAGTATGAAAATAGGTGATGTATTTCAGTATGACTGTGACTGACATCTGATATAAAGACTAACAAACTAAACATGTAACATGAAGCATGAGTGAACACATAAGCATTTGAATTCCACTCATAAAGAAAAACATTGTGCTCAGATTGAAAAACAAATGTAACTAAGTGTGCGTATAATGTGGTTGTTAATGTTTCCCTATTCAGATGAGTTTGTCCAAGAGTTGTTTGTCGACGTTTGTTTGGATTTCTCTATTGCCCAATACATGGAAGACTGTTCTCTTTTTAACATACAAAAAAGATTTTGCTCTTTCCGGTTAAAAAAAAAAAATTTCACAGACATACTAGAGTGTTCAATAAATAAAAAACTATTATAAAGACAATAGTAAAAAAGGCACACAAAAGTCCTTTGACAAATGGTACAGGAAAAAAGTAAACACTTTCTCTTGCTATACAAATGTGTCTCCATCAGTAGGTCTTACTCTATGCTACTTCTAGATCATATCATATCTGTAAAAAAGTCTTAAGGTACAAAACTTCTCTCAGTAGTGTCAATGTCCATTTAATGCCAGTCCAGAAAAGAAAAGTAACCATTTCCCAAACTGGCCAAAATCCTTCAATTTCCACCATCAGTTTCGCCTGTTCATCAAGACTAAAATGTTCGCAGTAATTATTTCCTGAGAACTCTGAAGCCGCGTCACTGAAACTGTCCGCCCCTGACTGGCTTCAAACACCCAAGTGCAAGACGCCCCTGTGCGGGACGAAACTAAGCCCTTGCTTCTGCAGGCTTACTAAAAAGCACAGCTGCAAGAGGATCGCCCCTCGTTTTCGAAAAACTTTCAAATCACCATGTGAGCCTGATGATGGAAGCCCTATGTGTCTGTGGGTGACGCCTCGTGTGTCACAATCTCTATTGCCGACGTGGGCTCCATCATGCTGCCCTCCTCGTGATCCTGACCGTCCGAATAGTCCAGGGGAGGAGAACGAGAATCTCCAAGGCTATCCTCCTCCTCTTCTAAGTCTTCCTCTTCTTCTTCCTCCTCATCCTCCTCCTCTTCGCCATCTTTCTCTATTCCATCCAAGTCCTCCTCCTCCAAGGTCAGCTCAAACTGAAATTTCTCCCCGCCTCCCTGTCCCCCAGTGCCTCCACTGTGTCCGTGCGTGCCCTGGTCGTAGAAGGGCGGGGAGGGACTCTGGGGGATCATGCTCTGGTACCAATTCCTGTTGTCCTCCAGCGTGTCCAGAATATCCTGGGCGTCAGGGTGGACCAGATCGGCCCATGTCTCCCACAGAGGGTGCACGATATAGTCGATGAAACCCACCTAGAAAGAAGTAAGGAGACACATTAGAATGGAATAGAGATCCTTTGAGCGCTTTGATGAACATAATGTGAATTTATACATCTATGTACATAATGGAGCTCCTGTGTGCTTGATTTCCTACCTGGCTCTTCTCCACTGAGGCTGTGTGTTTGTCACACATGGGGCTGATCTCCATTCCCCTCTCCCTTTCTCTGTCTCCCTGGTGGAAGAACTCCTCCATTATCCGATCAGTCCACTGACGATACAGCTCCAGGGACTTGGTGGGATTACTTAGGTCAGCACAGTGCACCATGTTACGTAGCACCTAAATAATAGAGAATTACAATTTAGTAGATTCAAAATTGGATAACAAAGTACAAAACTTGTTGTTTTTTTTTAAGTTATACTGTAAAATAAATTATAGTGTAAATATGCTTTAGTTTCATTCAGCAGAAAATGCACCACATTTTGGAAATATTTAGATATTCGGGTGAAAATCTGTTTAATCAGCTTCTTTAAAATTTAATTTGTAAACCTGAAAACAATGAGCCTCTCTAGTGTAAATTCCAATATCCATAAAACAATACAGCCAAGTGTGGTAGATTATTTTAAAAAGATTACATTTAAGAGAAATCAAATTATTGTAGAACAGCCATTTAAGGCTAATTATATAATTTGCTTTATGAAAGGAGGTCAGTCCACACAACAGTCTAATAAAGAAGAAATCCTAGAAAGCCCATTAGAGGGAAAGTGTGGAGGGAACACTTAAAGGTAAAGAGAAGAGAAAAGAAAAGGAGTGACAGAGGTCAGCTGTGAAGGAGGCCGACTAATGGTCATTGGCTAAGTAACCTCTGCCATCACTGGCTATTGATTAGAGCTATTAAAAGCATGTAAAACAGAGGGATGAGGGCTTAAAGTAGGTCACAAACTCACAGTCCATATAATGTAAGTGTTTTGTAAATATTACGTTTTTTGCAAAAAACAGAACCTACCTGTATTCTGTCGGTGTAATTGTCCAGCAGCAGCACTCCAGAGCTCGTCACCTTCTTAGTCTCCACCATAGTCTTCAGATCAGCCAGTAAACTCATGTGTTTGGACATGTCTGTGGCCAAAACCTGAATAAAAGAGAGAAGAAGAAAAGACATCTTCAGCATCAGGATTATATGGACAGGTTAAAAATGAACTGAGATGACAGCGAAAAAGAAAAGACTATGAATCAGCATATCTTACCATGTCGATGACCATCTTGCGCAGGGACTGTCGCTGCTTCTTAGTAAGGTTCTGAAAGATATCACAGTTGTCCTCCTGCAGTAGCTTGAATCCAACAGCCAAGTGATGGTTCTCCAGCACTGACTCATCGTTGTACATCAACGCCAGCTCAGAGTCTGGAAAGGCATTAAAAAGAGATTTTAATATTTTAGTCTTTGTTGTGACTACTTCTGTTTGTCTGTTGAAAGCACCAATGTATATATGTAGGAAATTAACTGTTCCATGTTGAATATATTTGGACTTACTGGTATTGATTAGGAATTGGTTTGATACTCCAGGATGGTCAACATCATGGATAGCTGCAGCAAAGATGGCTGCTAGGATCTCAAGATCTGTGAAGACCGCCTGTGAAAGAGAGAGGGAGGGAAAAAGAACATTAAACTATTTTTAGAATATAAAAATAACACACTAACTATTGATTCCCAGAAAATTGTGTGAGGGGCAGATAACAGAATGCAGGTGGCACCACTGTGAGACAGTAAAAAAATATATCTGCTGGCTTTGACAGATGGAAGATAGAGAACCGAAAATGGTAAATCATGATCTAAAGACCGGGACGTTCTGACCTGACTGTATTGCAGCAGCTACCCCAATTTACGGAGAGCAGAGAGAAAATATATGCTGTAAAAAATCTAACAAAGAAGTTATGGAGGGACGAGTGTTGGGAGGAAAGAGGGGAAGTTCTCTGAGTAAACTGGTGCAAGCAGAGATGTTCGGGGAAAGCTGATTCAATGGAAGTATGTTGAGCTCTTCACAGTCAGTGGGGAGATCCAGGAAAGTGGCAGTGATGTAAGAGCTCACTCCTCTAATTTAGTTTTCCCTCATTTCTGTCAGAGTAGGGAAATGTTTCAACCTCTAGAGTCGAAAGATGTACATCAATTATATAATGTAACAAGACCCTGATCTGAGGTACTAAAAACTGAGTACAGCTGAGACTACAATACTAACACGTCATATCATAACTTACATCCAGGGCTGGAGTGGAGAGGAGGATGTGGGTGGATTGGGCCACGTCAGCAGCATGCAGGCTGTTGTGATAGGCCACATCTGAATGGTAATGATCTTCCAATGTCATCATGTAGGCCACGAACGTATCCATGGGGATCTTAAACGTCTTCAACAGGTCTCGCTCCTAGAAAAACATCATCATAATATATTTAGAATATTTAAGCGTGGATGATTTTAGTAGTAATCACACACAAAACATAATGAAAGGCAGCAATTATGTAATTGAGGGCGCATACCTGGAAGATGGCGTACATGATGCAGGTAAGAGGGCGGTTGTGAGAGTACTCAGAAACAGTGAAGATATTCAGACCCCACTTGTTGAGATCCTCCAGCTCCTTGGACAGCAGCTCCTCCTTATCGGTCTTGACGCCGAAGCGCGAGATGCTGCTGCTGGAGAGCGAGGGCCCATGAGAGACCTTCTTGACCCCACTGATCTGTGTCATCAGCTGCTGCCTCTGCTGCTTCTTTTTCTCGCGCGTCTTTGATGTCGGCGACGGGATCTCCACCTCATTCTGTTTGTCTGAGGGAAGGGGAAATGAAGATTTGTTGCTTTTAGAAAAGTGTGGACATTGTAAAGAAGAAATGGTTAAAATTCCTTTTTAACCTGCGTGTGTAATCTACTTCTCAATATAAAAAACTACTTCAATGCGTAGGCTGCCTGAGGACCCAGGTGCACTATAGAAGCACCTGCAGCTCGTTAGTTAATGAGGGATTTATTGATTAATTCATCATCTGTCCCTTCATTCAGTTGTTCATTCATTGCTCCCTGTCCTCCACCTGCAGTTGCTCTCTGAGCTCCTACTGTTCATTCATCCCCGTCCTTCTCCCTCCTTCGCAGCACTTTTTCCCCCCGTCTGTCAGCAGGTGGCTCACATCTCATCTCCTGTTCTTTTCACTCTTACAGGTCAGTCCATTGACAGACTGAGAGCTGGGGCCTCTACACAGTTAAAGAAGCTCCGTGCAGTGGGCCATTCAATAAGCTGCCGCATCTTTCACAGCTTTATCAAATCACTTAGTATAGAGTGGGATTTTAATGTTTGGTTTATTTCATTTAGAAGTCTATTCAACTACATTTGGTCTGGCCACAATAATAGGATAACAAGTCCAAAAATACACTGAAAACTTGCAAGGCTTTCATAAAATATTCCTTTGGAAAAACAATTATAATTAATACGCCTTTATCCCAAAATAAACCCAGAAAACATGCTGTTTCTTGTAATAACCAACAAGGCCATTGTGTTTACTATAATCAAAGAAGAACTGAAGGAAATCCTGCAGGGACTGGCTATTGGCATGTATGTGAGCTGCACACTCATCTATCAAGCCTCGGCTCAGCTCATCGCTGGCCTATCAGCCTTCCCCTGTGGAGGGTTATTCAATTACCAGCTGTAATTCAAATAATCACTTTCACTCTCATGCTCTCCCTCTCTCTTGCACTGTTTTCTCTGCTTTTCTCTCTCTCTCACTCTCTCATCAGTCCTCCAGTGGTAATTGAGAATGGTCAATTAAGCGCTCTCAGACATGTGCTGTGTGGGAAACAAGGGGAAGAGCAATATATTGCCCTCTAATTTATTACAAGCCATCATTATCACCTCTGTAGTGTGGTGGTTGTGTGTGTGAGGCCTGTACGTGTGTGTGAGATAGAGAGAGAGAGAAATCAGATTGTGAGACAGACAAGTTTGCAGTGTCATTCTTATCATCCATTTCTACAGTAAGTGCCAATATACAGTAAATGCCATGCTCCACAGTCGACTTGATATACCAGAGTAATGACGATCCTCGTTTCCATATTCAACCAGATTAAGTCTCCCTGTCACAGTTTGGCCTGCAATGTGTCAGCCAGTCACATGGATAGTCCCTCTCATGTGTTTTTTTTCGAACCTCCCTCTGTTATTAATTCTCTCCTTCACATTTAGCTCGTCTTATCTCTTCCTGTGTCTCATTTTAGACACTGATTTACAAAAACAAAACACAAATCTGTTGTATTTTGCTCAGTTCTTTCTCTCCTTTTTCCCTTCTCCTTCCCGCTCCCTTGTCACCTCCCATTTATGTCGATTTCATCTGATTCTTTTTCATCCTCCTATGTGCTCTCCTGTGAGACGCAGATGCAGTGGGGATGTGGTGGGGTGGCTTTTTGGGGACATTTTCTTCCTCAGCATATTCCCTAAACTAGGTGTGTTCCGCTGCTGGCCGATCAAAGGGAATTATGACAGAATTATGATACGAGGACAGTTGTGGCGGGGGAAGGTGCACGTGTATGCCCAGCATGCTGTTGGCCAACAGTCCCTAATGGAAAGTTGATCTAAAATAATCTTCGAAGAGAAACTATAGAATTTTTATTTATCTAAGGATTTATCCAGGCTCCACAAACACTGTTTTACAACAGTCTGCCTCACCAGCTGAAAAAAATTTAAAACCAGATGTCTACAATAAACTGATGGGGATTTGACGTGGATCTAAGAATGACCTCTGCAGAACCAGGCATATGGCAGGAAAATATAATTTCTCTGAGCCTGAATAGATGCTTTTATAAAAATAATAAAGCAATAAATGAATTACTGATGTGATACTAATCTTAATGGATGGAAGGATTAAACAGTCCTACTGGTCAGCTGAGGCCAAACCAGGCCAGCTGTGCTGCTTCAGCCATTTCCCCCCCTACTCTTCATTAATGTTAACCTGTTTGGGTTTTTTTTCTACCGCCAGCAGGGTAATCCTGATTTCTTTATCACAGCGATAGTCATCTCTGTCTGGATTCCCGGGGAAGCAAGAGAGGGGGAGGGGGGGGGGGGACAACAAGGTGTCCCTGCTGACAAGAAGATGCATTAAGACGGTGATGAGTCACCCTATCTGCCGAGCTCATCTCACTGCCAGCAAAGGGGGTTCCTCGGTACCTGTTTTCTTCAGTCATCCCTTCCTCCCCCCTTTGCTTCTTTTCTGTCTCCCCTCCTCTCTCACTCTATGATCTGGCGGTAAGGGATCCATCAGCAACACTAAACCAGATCAGGAAGCCAGTCGATTGGAAGCACAATGTCTATAAATAATCTTACTTTTATCTCACTTGTCTAGTCCTCAGCTGTTTTCTCACTTCTGTGGAAATCTCACATTTACCAAAATAATTGATTGTCTCACTTGTGCTGTTTGAGGTTATTTTTTCCCTACAGTGAAATAATATTGTGGTTTAGTACCAGGGTCATGAAACATTGTGTACGTGTGGGTGGAAACACTACCGGAAGCACTGTTTCTAAAGACAATATAAATACATATATATTTAGCTATCGCCATCCATTCTCATATTTCAAATGTGCAGCCCACACTGACAGCATCCAGTTCCAATTCACATACTCCGATTTAGGCTAATAAGCTCCCTTGTCAGTCAAATGGCACTTTTACAGCAGCCAGCCACCTTAAATACCTTCATTTTCCCCATTTTAATGGCCATGCCATAAACATGTGAAGCTTAATGATGGCGCAGTGTTCTATGGTACGCCCCCACAGAAAAGCCTGCCAGGGCAACTTGCACAGCTTCATCATGTAAAAAACTGAACATGATCTCCACAAAAACAATGTCGCAAAACAGATAAGTGAGGATCTGTCTGAACCAGTCATTTGTGGATACTTAATTTTTAATAAATTATTGTATAATTTTGTATGTATTTTTGCTAAACATATGGGAGTCATAATAAATGTCCGTAGTAATGGATATAAAGACCATATTGGTGAATTTGTTGATGTGCTTTTGAGTGCATGTACACAAGACTTTCTTTTACCTAGGAAGGTGTTAGAGATGAATTCGGAAACCTGATTCCCAGACCGACTCATCTCAGATAGGTGCGTCAACTCCCGATTCAACATTCTTTTAAACTGCAAGAGAGAGGAAGAGATGGGGAGAGAGAGAAAAAATTGTCAGTTTCCACTGAGGAGAAAACCTGGGAGAAATTATGGTACAAGATTCCATGGAAAATACAGCAGTGTTACAGCTCAAGAATATTTAATTACAGCGTAAAATCAGTGGAGGGACACATCTTATTTTCCCCTCCATTTTCCCTGCGATTAATTAGGTGCAGATCATTATTTGTGTTACCAGTGTGGAAGCCATCTCCTTTTAATGTCCCTAAATTCACCTCCTGCAAAGCCAACAGTTTTATTACACTGAATCACATTTTTGAGGCCTATCTAGCTGTTTTATTTGCGTCAGTATGCAAGAATTTCAATGATGTCAAGAGGAAAATCTTCACACTGCTCCCTATATTCCTCTTCCTTTCAACATTTTGGTGATTTTCCATGTACTTTTATTTTATTATGAACAGTTGTAAATGGATGCAATAGTTGAGGAAGATAGATGCATTTAATAGTACACGGGAATCCAGGCACTGCAGTAGCAGCTGTTTATGACAGACTGATGCATGCGCGTGCACAAACATACACATTAATACATACACAAACAGACACACAGCTCTGCAGAGGGCTCAAGATGGAGCCTGAGCCACAAAACACCATTCTGCCAGACCTCCTCCCCTCCTCACCATGATGGAAATATAATTTGGTGCAAGTACGCTAACACAGCATTCTGAAAAGCTCTACACAAACAATAGATGTAATCAAATGCTTAATTTCTTTAGAAGTGGTCCTTAATGCAACAGTAACACAGCACAGGGAGGTACAATGAAATGAGTGTGTTATCCCGACAAGCTACGTAGATAAGCGCCACACACCTTAATGTAACCCCAAGACACCGACAGCAGGTAATTGGCTTCAGGCATTTTGGACCCCGTTTTCTCGTTCCTACACAAAGCCAGAACTGTAATCCAATAGAAAAAAATAGAGGCAGACAAACAGGATTCTTTCAGTGCCAAAAAGGACAAAAAATCCCCTCTTCTCTCCTCTTATGTTTCTCTTCTCAGCAGCTAAGAGAGCAGCTCAATGACGGCTCACTCTCCCTCTTAGCAGCAGAAAAGGGCCAGCTCTGAGTCTCCATGCTTGGGGATGGATAGATGGACGTAGGAAAAAGTAAGCACTGAAGCCAGGCTCGATGAGGAGGAGATCCAGCAGACTCGGTGGATAGGCAGGAGCAGCAGCAGCAGCTGGAGCCGTGAGCTAGGGACTCTCAGCGCACTGATGAATAATGGAGGAGGGGGGGGAAAAGCAATGGAGACAGAAGGAGGAGGAGGGATTGAGACAGTGATGTTCATCTGACTGGAGGGGGGGTTCCTCCACTGGATTTGTCTTGCTTCGCTGGTCTCACTGCTGTAGCGATCGCTCCCCCTCCTACCCTGCTTCTCTGTCTCTCTCTCTCTCACTCCCCATGTTTCTCTTTTTTTTGTTCCCTCCCTCCCTCTTCTTTTCCCCCTGCTGTAGTCTGCCAGCCCCAGCAACACGCTCTATTCAGAACACATGATTTGACAGAAAGTGGGGAGAAGGGGGGAGCCCTAATTACGGCTTGGCATTGGTGTATAGATGAAGTTCTGAAGGGATGTTTGAGTGATTGACATAATATCTTGACTTGGATTTCCAAAATAACTTTTCTGCTCTTCTCTTCGTGCAACTGCTGCAGATAAATCCCATCCTCTTTAATTCCCAGCCCCTGTAATTCCCTCTAAAAGCCATTTTTTTACGAAGTCAGCCATTGTGAAGGAATGTCATTGAGCCGTAGAGCTATGCCTTCCCTCCACAGTAAAACAATAAGGTTGAGAAAGGGGATGGGGCACGTTTTGAGGAATGTGAGAGCACAGCGACTGTATTTTTATCGGCATTATCTCTATTATCATCCTCTCCTCACCCTCTCCTGAGTCGTCTGTTGTTTCCTGACATCCCTGACTGCGACGGCCATTGTGGGGAACTCATAAGCCTGTTCATTATCTGCATCCCAATCCCAGTAATATTAGATGCTGTCAGGGTGTCTCTGGAATGCTATTTTTAACAACCACCAGATAACAAAGAGAGTGGGGAAGACGACCAGAGAAGGGGGGGACAAAAAGACAAGGAAGGAGAGATGGAAGATAATTGCATCCTTCCCCAATTTAGGTGACATCCGCTCTCTCTGCTGGTGAGTGTGTCTATGCCAATTACCAGAACACCCCAACGCCATGGCAACAGCATCAGGCAGCCAGTGTGAGGTTGTTTTGAAAAGAGAAGAGAGGAGAGGCTTCCCCCTTTCCTTCCCAGGCACACATGTGGTGTAGCTGCTGAGCTGTCACGAGGACACACCACACACATCGCCTCTGCTCGCATCCACCGATGCACAGACTGAAAATCGCCCCTCCCTCTGCTCCGTCCCTCCCTCACTCTCCACCACTTACATGTCAATTTCTCTCCCGGCTGCGACTTGCCAACACAGTCATCAATCTCTCTGTCTGTCTGCCTTGCTGGCAGAATCAATGGGCTGTTCTTGGAGCAGGTGTTGATACTGCTGCAGTGTACATGGCTAGGCCCACCTGACTGGAACATACTGTTACATCAGTACCACTGGCCAATTTCGAGGTCTGTTTGGGCTTTTATCAATGTAGTCACGACTTTTGTAGGACCCTTGAGGAGGATGACTGCAATGTTTAGCTAATGAGAAAATATCCATAGTTCTTGTCACTTCAAAGCCAATCCATGGCAAACTGTAAAAAGAAATTCCCAGAGAACCTTTCAGTCCTGTGTGCGCGTGTCTGTGTTGTATATGTATGAGTTCGGAAAGATGAGGGCGAGATCAAAGCTTCCCTGAGAGGATTCCGGATTATCCTCCCACTGAGGGAAAGAACCAGAAGCAGGGAGGTAGGACGCAAGAAAAGCGGAAAATAAATAAATAAATAAGAGAGGCAGCTCTTTATATAATAGCTCACTGCATAATATATAAAGAAACCAGAAACGGCGGGGGATTTCTCTGCAATGTGTTGAAGAGCTATGCTTCTCCAGAGGCTGAAAAAAAAGCCTCAGGGCGCGCACACACAGCAACCTACAAATGCTGCAGTTAAGCAGATTCTGATGCTGACATGTCACATGCATGTTTTACACACTCATACCCATATGTTTCTGAATGAGTGTGTTATTGCCAGTGTGTGTTTGATTTTATTGTTCATTCAGGGGCAGAAGGGTAGCCTCTTTACCCCCTACTGACACCATGACACTAGAGGAAGATTAGCATCTTAGAGCCCTGTAGGTATCTCTTTCTCACATACTGCATATCCTTATTTTGTTATTTTACTCATTCACTCCTTCCCATCCTCAAGCATCTTTCCTAATCTCTTTTTCTCTGTCAAAAAATATGATGAATTTTAACCTTCTATGGTACATTCTTTTTTAATTGCCGCTGTTGTGAATGCTTAAAATTGCTACAATTGTCAAGTAAAGCTTGAATCAGCTCAGTAGTCTTTCATGTCTAAATTTTTTTGCCTTAAATCATCAGCTATTTTCATCTGAGGTGGTTCAGAATGAAGTTGTGCCTTTGAGCCACTAGTGGGTGCCCTATGCTCAGTCTGTTGTAGAGCATCCTGCTCAATGTTAAAGAGCATTGACCCCTTAACCCTGCAGTGACAAATGTACAACTTGACTTACGGATAAATCTGTTTAAATCCTCTATTTTAATATAAAAACATGAAAACAATGGTTAGAAAGCCTTAGTAATCTAAATTTACAATGATGAGGGTGTAAAAGTTTTGAAAAGCAAAGCAGTTACACTGTGAGGTCACACTTTTTAACCTGACCATTGTGTTTCATTTAGCTACTCTTAGAAGCTTAAATAAAAGTAAATAATTATTCATATGTTTCTTCTTTACTATCTTAATTTTCAGATTTAAATCAGTTTATCAATTTAATCTCGTATTTACTGCATGCAACATAGCGGTTTGTGCAGTAACTTTTTTCTTCAGCAGCAAACCTGCAGTGTTTGCGGTTTATCTCCCCCTCGTTTTAGCAAAAACATGACGCAGGGAGGTATCATCGGCGCTATGGCAAAGACTCTCAGTGACAACTCCCTAAAGATCAGGGAACCTTCATACGTATGAACCATGCGTATGTTGGGTGAAGCTACAGACAACTCAGAGACGGCCTGGCAGCCTCTCACTTCCTCTGACTCACTCACTCATGCTAATGTGTGTCTGAATGAGAGAGATAGAGTGTATTCGTGTGTCTCTGAACCTATGCAGTAAGATGTATTTTAAAAAGAACGGTCAGCTTTAAGAACAAGCGTCAGAAATGGAGGGAGAGTTAAAAGTAAGCAAGCAATTTCTCAATTGAGTGATTCATTCCCATCACACCCGGCTGTTCAAGGTCTCAGCAGAGTCAGATGTTAACAGGCTGCAAAGCTGTGCTCACTTGAGTTTTGGTTGCTTTGAAAGCAGAAAGCACCCCCATGTAAAATACCACAGGGGCAATATTACACCAAGACTTGATTTTAAAAGCCCAAGAAACAAGACAACACTCAATGAATGCTGAAACTCTATAGAAAGCAACACTTTATAATGTTGACAAAAGTAATGGCATGTAAACCCCTAACTTTTGGGGGGGGGGGGGGGGGGGGGGGTTTTTTTCCCCCCCCCCC
>NC_060154.1:8721717-8758140 GCF_021292245.1 Micropterus dolomieu
GGGGGGGATTACTTTACCCTCTACCCTGAACAAACCAACCACTGAGCAGCATTTAACCACACTGCCACTAGCTCTCTCTTTCTCCTCAGATGACTTTTTGTACTATGCTTAGAAACACCACTTATTAGGGATGCACTGAAATGAAAATTCTTGGCCGAAGCTGAAACCGAATATAATGAAAAAATTTGCCGAATACTGAACAACGAACAAGTACATTCACATTTTTTCCATTTATTTTGCCTTTTTTTTAACCATTGCATAAATTAAATAGTCAACATGTGCGTTTTACTTAAGTGTTTCCCACAGGATTTGGAGAGACTAGTGTGGGTGGGACCGAGGCCCAAGAGGATCTGGTAACGTAAATGACATGTGTTCATTAACTTTTAACACATGTGCTTTTGTTGCCTTTTCTAAGAAGTCAGCCACAGATGAAGTGGATGTGCTAGGAGACAATTCAGCAGAACAGAGTCTGCAAACAGCAATTTTTGCGTCTTTCTGTGACACTTTAAAATGCTTCCACACTGCCGACATGTCAACATAATTGTTCAGTAAAATTTAATAGGTCTTTTGACTTATTAGGCTGAACACAGAAAGTGCTTTTTTTGCCGATTAATTTCGGTGGCCGAACATTCGGTGCATCCCTACCACTTATCACCTGCCTGGGCCTCAGGTGACTAAAATCCACATTAATTTTGATTAACTCAATCTCTTCCCTATGTTTTAACAACAGTAAAATCTTCTACAGACTAGAGAAAGGTGTTAAATTAAGTACAGATTACTATCACCTATAGTTTACCTAAAAACTTGAGAGGAACAAAACGGAGTCTGCATTTAACAGTCTTTAGTATTCCCACATCGTCCTTCACTCTCGACACACTGGGATAAAAGTTAACTAATGCCACAAACTCAAGTTGTAACTGAGCCGATGGACACCCTAAAAATCCAGAGATAGAAATGCTATCTATGACCAGCACTGAACTGAACTTTGATCACCAGGTCAAATGGTGAAGAAAGGAGTGTTAATAGAAATTTGTGAATTTGTGTTTTTAGTTTCAACACATCTAAATTCAGCATCGTATGGAAGAATGCACAGCAGAAGGGTTCTCAAAAACAATAAATGCAACACTGCCTCTTGCATAAACCTCTGAAAATATGTGCATAAATATATAATAATAAAACAATAAATACAAAAGTAACTAATAAAAAAGCATATAGCTTTCAACATTAAACATACACTCCAGTACTGTACAGCTACAGTAACTAAACATATGCTTTAAAAAGGAAGAAAACTCTAAAGCATGCATACAGCATTCGAACAAGGAAATATGTTTAAAGTCCTCTGAAGATAACAACTTTAAACAATACCAAAGGACAAGATCCATTGAAACTTTGTGTTTCAAAAGACTAACTACAGCAATTGAAATTCACACCATCTTAAGCAAACCACAAAATTTTAGCCACACAAAGAATCCCACAGTCCATTAAGATACCACAAATGCAAACTTTTTGAATTGAATTACAAATAAATCCCAAGAAAACTCACCTTTCTCCAACCATTTAGCTTCCCTATTTTCCTCTCTTTCTTGTCAAAGCAGCAGGCTCCCATGGTGCTGTGTGTAGAGTGCAGAGCAGAGCGGGGCTGCCGTCCGTTAAAGTGGCTGTCTCAGTCTGACTACAGCATGAGTAAAAGAATCAAGCCTTGGCTCTCTGACGCTGGGAAACGCCACAGCACTAGTGACTCACTTTGGGCTGCGATGTCTGACTAGGCTTTACCTCACACCCTGTGTATGTGGAGCAATGACTTTGCGTGTGTGTGTGTGTGTGTGCAGGAGAGAGAGACCTCTCCCTCATACACACTCCCTTATGGGGGTAGTCCCGCCTCTAGCCTCTTGTTGTTCTTCTTGCTTGCTGTTCACTACTCCTGCAGCCAGCCCAGCATTCGCAGCTCTGAGGTTTACACTGTCAATATCAAACAAATCATTCGAATGACTAAAACTCTTCCTGTTTTGATGAACACCATGGATTTCCTTGAACTTCAATTACAACGAAACTTAATCAGGCGTAGTTTTTTTCCCCTGGCAGATAAAATCTATTCAGTTTAAAGTTTAATGGCCAAAAGCAGAGGAGTAGTTTATGTTTCAAGAGTCCTTGAGTTTACAAAAAGGTGTAAAAGTACAAACTGTTTCTCTCTCAAGGTGAAGAGGACTCTGCAGCCTCAAGCAGGCACATGAGTTTTGTGTTTGATAACTGTTTTGTTAACACAACATCTGTAGTCTCGAGCAAAGGCCCATCAGCAACTGTGCTAAACCAACAGGTTTCAAACACAGCTGTAACTAACTAACAGTTATTTTAACATTGATTTAATCCGCTTTTTTAATCAGATTATTTTCTTGATTTATCTATTCTAAGTTTTGGCTATAAAATGACAAACTGAAAAATGCCAACTTTGGGGAATTTGGGAATGTCTTTAAACCTTTTTTAGAGCTGCAACTGCAACAAGGTGGCTAGCATTAAGCATTGGAGGGATTCAGCTATAGCCTACATTTTTCAGCCTCAGTTAGACGCAGACTCGGATGAGGAGTCTTATTTTGCACCAGCAGATGTACCAGAATGGTACCAAGCAATATTTAACCTAGTAAGTGTGAATTAGTGGTTGTGAAACAAAAAATAGTACCTGCTGTGATGTTAGTTATTTCGTAGTAATAATAGATAGTGGAAGGAAGCAGTAGGGTCTTGTTTACATCCAAAAACTGCACACTCTACCATTTTTGCTGTCAAAACTTTCACTACGCTTGTGCAAACTCTCGCTTTGCACTGGAGGTTTTAGGTTTCTTTGCTGGTGACATTTGCTAGACAGCAGTTAGCTTTCAAATTTGTTACCTACCAAATCTAGCTAGCCAGGGGAATGTTTGAATCTCAGATTTTAGGGAAGTGTACAAACGTCTCCCCTTCAGTAGAGGCAAGTGAAAACACCTCTATAGTGACTACCTGCACAGATACAACATTTCTGTGCAAAGAAAATAAATTTGTATTACCCCCTTGAACAAGTCAGTAAAGTCAAGGGGAACACAAACATAAGTAAAAAAAAGGCCAATATTTTGAAGAGGTTTTGGACTGTTTGTGGGACAAAAAAATATAATGAAGGGAATTTTTCTGATGTTTTATAGATCAAACCAAAGATCAAGAAAACAACCAGCAGATTAATCAATAATGAAAATAATCATTAGTTGCCGTGTCTTGTTTTGTCCAGCTGACAGTCCAAATCCTAAAAATATAAAACACTGTTTATAGAGCTGAAATGTCTTCTGCTTGCTTGTTTTATCTATCAAGCCATCAAAACTCAAAGATATATACGATATTCAATGATATAAAACAGGATAAAATCTTCACATTTGAGAAACTGGAAGCAGTAAACATTTGTCATTTTTGCTTGATAAATGACTTAAACAAGTAATGGGTTACCAAAATGTTTCTGTCAATTGATTAATGAATTACTCAATGTATGATTTCAGCCCTATTTTCAAATAACAGAACGTCTGCAGCCTTGACACAGAAGAATATTCAGACTCACAACAGGCCTTGACCTGTCTACGTCAGCCATACATAACGAGGGCAGTCACCTACTGTGAGTCCTCAGCAGCGGCCCCCTGCACTTCACCTTGGAGGTAGAGCAGCAGCTTATCAAATTTCGCCTCTCCCGTACTCATGTTTCATACTCTGCCGCAACTTGAATAACAGTTTTTCCATCCTAAATACAACAGGTATTCGGGGTCACATTAGCTGATTGGCATGTTCTTGTTAATAAAACCAGGTCGAGTGTAATGCCCCACATGACAAAGAGGCAGCAGTTGTGTAATGTTTTAGTTTACTGTAAAAACAAGGCCAGGTGTAAAATAGCCTCAATATCAGTAGGATTAACCCATTGTTAATATGAACACACAGCCACATAACGCACTCAAACACATGTACACAGAAAGAGTTCATGCGTACAAGATAGACCTGTTTGATGGAGGATCCTTATCAGTATCTCATTCACAGATGGTTACGTGTCAGGACACATTCACCTACCCACCAAAGTTATGTCAATGATAGAGGGTCATAATACACAATAAGCACATTGTGCCACCTGGTGTGCTCCACTGGAAATCCTTTACGTCCTACGTCCTGTACTCTTTATTACCGGCTCAGTTTTTAAAGAAACAAATCTGAAGTTACATAATTCTTAAAGGTTCACATTTTAAAACGTTCTTCTAACTTAAATTAAAATATACACTCTATTCATCACAGACAATTAAATACAAGCTAATGTACTGCTGTCGATGTTTTATGTTGTTACATTGTGTTCCAGTCTGACTGTCTTGGCAGGGTTAGGGTTAAGTCTAATACAGTATTTTCTGGAAAAGCATAGTATAGAACTGTCTCTTTAAAATCTCATAGCTGGGATATTTTGGAATTTCCCAAATTGGGAAGGCTCCTGAAATCAATCACTTGCAGATAATCTCTGGCTCAATCCTGCCATTTTTACTGTGATTGCAAAAGTGCTAAAATTACAGTGAGTGAGATAAGACTATTTCATCCCGCAATTCCACAATGAGGGTTGCTATAAACCAGCAGCTTTACCACATTTAGGAATATTGTAGAGTGACTCTTTCTGCTGTAATAGACATACTAAGTATTTTGTCTACTCTGTCACCCTGTAGCCTTATATCCATGTCTAAATGTCTGTTTATTTAAATGGTTAGCAGTATTTATTCTGTGATTCAGTCATCCTCATGTGTCTTAACTGAAACCAGTCCAGCTGACTGTTAGACACACTGTTAAGCTGATGATACACAGAGCAACTTTTAGAGCAATCGTGCAGGGCAACGTTGCCATCAATGATAATGAGTAAAAGATTACTACCGTAATCCCCTTCCCCCACCATTCCGCCACCCACCCCGCACCACTCCTATCTGTTCAAAGCATAGCCGGACTTGCCACTAGCAAGACTGCCCAGCAACATTGCTCAAAAAGTTGCCCCGTGTACCATCAGCTTTAGTGTGTCCAGATGACGACAGCATTGGGATAAATAAACACCACCACTAACCATCCAAACGAGTATGATGGGATGTCTATTGTCGTCTGGAGAGAGCAGGGGATCAGGAAGGAGACAGGAAGAGAGAGTCACTCTACGCAGGGGTCTGCATGGATCCCTCACACACACAAATGTTCTCTCTCTTCCTCTCTAGTTTATTGTGTTTGACCCACTGCGGGATCCCTTACATCCTGTTGTCCAGTTTTATGAGAAATGACAAGCTTATCCTCTTGGCTCACTTGACAAACTGTTTTCAGGCTCTTGCGCAGCCGCTACTCAGCCTATGAAAGAGCATTTCACTGCCACAAGCAAAGCATACAAACAAGTGTTCAGTATTGAAAGTTTTGCGTCAACAAAATAGCTGAACTCTATCTGGCGCTCAGTCATTTCAATGAAAATTGCTTTTCTATGCTCTCGGAAAGTTTAACAAAACTACAACTTTCATGGATTAAACATTCATAATAGACTTTTATAATTGACATTGTTTACAATTGAAGGTATCGTTTCAACAGTTTTACAGACGTCTCTTTTAAAGGGGCAATATGTAGTTTTCAGTGTGCACTAGCGGTGCGGGATTGCAACCCGGCGTGTGCTTGTACATGTGCTTGAGCCATAGACTTGAACTCATGAGCGAGCATAATCCGAAACACAACCGCTTTCATGCAGAGATCTCGCAATAAATGCGGAAACACCGGCATGCCAACTGTGGCTTTTCTCCAGACATGTTCAGGCTCTGTTACTTCAACATACCCGGCTCAGAGGCAGATCAACATCGGCTCCGTACCTTTCATAGAGCGCAGCGAACTGACATATTGGTACAAAACTCCCAGAATAAAGGCAGTGTGTCAGCGGCTATAGACAGACGGACACAGCTTCACACAACATGCTGGAAACTCAGGTAAACTCCCACTACAACGTTACAGTAATATTTTTATCAGCTTGAGGTTGAATTAATCCATGCTTGTTACATGATAATGTTACATTTACTGCATTTAGCCGACGTGATACAATCGGCGTTAGCTTGCCTTTCTGCTTTTCACTAACGTTACTACCTGTGTATCTTTCACCGGAAGCTCAGCAATGTGAGCACAGCTAAATGTATTGGATGATAACGAAACAGTTATTGAGCTAGAGTGATTATAAATGAGATTGTTGCCACACTATATAACAGTTAGACAATAAGTTACAATACTGTAGTGGATGGGCCTTCCTCTGAGTGTTGTTCCGGTGCCGTTTTGTTGCAGTATTGTATATTATGTAGGTCATGTTAGTTGAATGAGAGGTGGAGAAGCTGTGTACCTGAGTATTGGTAAAACGACAAAAAATCTAAATTGAAAGTTAGGAAACATACAGTGGCAGGTCCGAAGTAAAATGTAACATAGCTGACTGCCCTGCCAGCATCAGTATAGGCTAGTAAAACAAACCACTCCACATTTGCTTTGTACCGTTAAATCCTTTCTTGCAGGCTAAATCAACACTTTGACATACTAACGGTGGTACACAGGATAGTAATATGGGTTGCGTTAGCCAACGAATTAATGACTCTTTTTGCACAGGCGTGTGCATTATTTCTGTGAGTGAGGCTACAGCCCATTGACAACAAGGCAGTTAAAAAATTGATTTATAAAGAAGTGATTTCATAGAAAAATTACATATAGCCGCTTTAATGTTGGTCTATGGGGAAACTGCTTTTTGGACTGCAAGGATTTTTTGTAGCAGTACCACAAGCGGCCACTGGGATAAATTTGAAGCAAGGTTGGTACTGTATCCAGGTCTCTTAATCAATCCCTCCAGGATTTTGAGATGTTGCGATCACAACAATTAATGCAATTTCAACAAATCCAAATTGAAACTTTCATCGGTATTTTTTCTGCTGCAAAATCTGTCATTTTAGGCCTCAAAAATCACTAAGAAGGCCCGTGAAATCTAATAAATCCATGGTTTTAGTGCATGATTGTATTTGCCCCAGTGGCCAACTGTGATACTACAATAAAAACTGCTGGCAAAAAACCCAAACAGCAAGCTATAATTACTCTTTGTATTCGGACTTTTTAAACCAAGAATAATTCATATTTGAACTTTATTTAAACTTTCCCAGAGCCAGGAAACACTATTTCGATGTGCATGACATCATCTCAATGTAAAGTCTGTGGACCGATAGGGGCCAAGCAGACGGGCATTTGTGCGTTAATAATGTTTATTGGGCCACACAGCCAGAAACAGAAGATAACCAGGAAGAGACTTACTTTTGGGTTCTTATGTTGGATGAGCAACACATTCACTCTTATATATAAACTTCAGGAATCCGTACCTAGAGTAAGTTTTAAAAAAATCAAGAGATCTAAAAGATAGGTTAAATATTGCTTGGTACCATTATCTGTCATGCTCTGTCAAGTTCCTAGTTCTTATAAAAAGAAGCAGGAACTAAACTTGGATGCACAACACACACAATCAGTGACACAGAAGAAACAGAATAACCAGTGGACAGTGAAAAGTTGCTTGATGGGAAAGACTGAAAGAGGGCAAAACAAAAAAACCCCACAAGAGACACCAATCCACTTTTGGCAGTTTCACAGCATCCAAAGCTGATTTTTGACAATTTCTGAAAGTTCAGATAGCTGTTTCAGTGCCACCATCAGGACGTTTGTTCCTATAATATAGTCTGCATCATAGTGAATGATATTCGATAGAAATGGGTGTAATTTCAGTGATGACAGGACAAACTTATCATGCAGCACAGGGTTGACTGGCCACTGCAACCCTACAGCTGCCACTTGAACATGATCAGACACGGAGTTACAGTACACAGACAGCAGAATCAAGTGAAATAAAACAGTAATATGTATTAAACCTTAAAACCATGACAAATATTGATGTGTATCATATCAAGTAAGTAATATGGTTAAGGCGTTGCTTAAAAAAAGAACCAGGAACTGAACCTTGGTGCACATCACACACAATCAATGACGCAGAAGAAACAGAATAACCAGTGGACAGTGAAAAGTTGTTCGACAGGAAAGATGAAAAGGGGGCCACAGCAGGCCAAGACACAAAAAGCAACACCTCTCTTTTTAAGACTATTTCTGCACAAAGAGAATAACAAGGTTTAGGCAGAAAATCAGCTGATAAGTAACATCATATTCACACAGGCGGACTTGTGACAACACTGCTTAACCGCTGCAGCCTCCTCTACCAAACCAGCCTCTTCCTTACTGTACATGTTCAGAGTTTTGATACTTTGACTTTGCGAAGGTCATGATATATTCAGGCTATATGAAGGATTAGTGCTCCTTGCAGAGTCCCTTGCTGCTCAGATTTGAAAGCTCCCCGAAAGAGCAGAGCCTTTTCTGATTAAATATTGGCAATAAATAGAAAGAAACAGTAGAGACAACTTTAGTCTTCTGCCCTTGAACATTTTCTCCACTAATGATTAAACAGCATGAAAAAATGCTAATAGAAAAAGATGCAGCCTCTCCTCCTACCTTGTTGGAGGCCATGTCACTGACAGAGCGGTAGGTCTGGATGGTCTCCAGCTGGTCCAGACACCAGTCCAACTCCTCCATCGTCTCCATGGCCAGCTTCTGGTACGCCTCATCTGTCAACAAGCAGCCGGCACACAAAGACACACAGTCAGAACAGACGGTGCACGTGGAGCCGGAGCGCTGCCCAGCCACTCCCAGGCAACATCCAGCAACAGGCCCCGCTCGGGTCGTCTGCTGCTGCTGTTGTTGAGGAGGCGAAATGGCTATAGGTGGCACCTGGCTGCAGCGCTCCTTCATCATGAGGAGGTGTAGCTGTGGCGAGTTGGTGGGACTCGCAGTTGCCAGCAGAGTAGAGCGGAGTAAAACCTACAGTAGGACCTGAGCTCGCTCTCACACACTCAACTTTTCTCTCTGTGCATATGTGTGTGACGCTACCGCCACAAACACACAAACACACTCACACACACAATCTGAGGCCCTCAACTCATTTACATAAAGTCAACCCCTAGAGCAGGAAACCAGATACCCCACACAGACGCACTTTACCCCACCTCACAGGAAGCAAACAGACACTCTAAATCTGCACATACACACACATAAGCTTTTGTCATGCCAAAACCAAACTTTTCTGTTAACTATTCATTTTCTATTTTCTAATACACACATACTTAATCAGTGTTGCTTGTTTGTGTAAGTTCAGTGTACGGTAAGCACATCTGATAGAATGTTTTTTTTGGCCAATAGCTGAGAAACAAACTTGGTAATGGGCCTTGCTATCTCTGGTGGGGTCCCACATGACAATATGCAGGATGTTTTAATGAGTCTACACAGAGTTGACAATGTGTCATTTTGGTCTTCTGCAAAAAAAAAAGATAACAGCTGCTCTAAAGACCCGTGTGGTTATTGTTTTGCAGTGTGTATGTAGTACACAACCACAGGGCATACACAAATGTAGCCCAGACATAAAATTACAAGAACTGGCTTGGATATTAATTTTATCAGAACTGAATAATATTTCCAAAAGGTTTGGCAACAGTCAGGGTGTGTATGCTATTGTGTGATAATGCCTTATGTAATTTATTGTATTGGTTCCTTGTCTGACTTTGTAAAGCATTTGGCAACTGATTTTTAACTGACTATTCCACTGAAATGATTTTTGTTGTGTGTATTATTACAAAACAAGTTTTATGGTTATTGAATTTAGTTATCGGGCTGCAACTACTGATTATTTTCATAATCAATTAATCAGCCAATTTTTTTTCATTAGATTCATCTTTTAGTCAAAAAGGTCAGAAAATTGTGAAAAAATTTGATGTCTTCAAATGTCATGTTGCACTTTTCATGCAAAAAATGCAGCATAATATGATTGTAGTGCAGCAAAAGTAAAACATAAAAATAAAATTTAAACATAACATAATGCTATTAAATTAAATTATAGGAGTTTGACACACTGTTTGGCATGTCATGCTACTATGTATTTGAGCCAGGGGGAAATTCATACTGACCAGTTACGGTCAGTATGATTATCAATTTAGTGAGGGACTTATTATTTACACTAGTAGATTGCGTACGACCAGATACATAGAAAAACAAGAGAGGGAGTGTGTTGAATGTACTGAAATATTCTTTCATGATCCTTGCAATATTGGAAAGCAGAGAGGGTGTGTGATGAGGTGCCTGATTAGGCTATACTGACACACACACACACCCCAACACGTACGTCTGCTGCCTGTGCATTGTGTATACTCCGGGTCTCCTAGCTGCAAAGCACAACATGGCAGCAGGGTGTGCACTGTGGAGACCTTAGCGTGGCCACGTAGAATGTGTCCCCTGCTCTGATCTTCTTACCATCAAAGACATGAGCCTGTTTGCTCTCCCAAACATGAGAGGCACCTGGCAATCTGCCCAGAGCCTTCCCTCACTCTGGTGAGGTGAATGAGAGAAAGAGGGAGTGTGTGTGTGTGTGTGTGTGTGTGTTTAGTTAACTCCACAAGCATCTGATCTGAAAATGACTTGCACTCATTTGAGATGTTTCTTTCCCGTATTCCCAACACTTTTGAGGTGTTTCTTTTTTCAGTTTTCTCATTTGAACTTTTAAACCCTGCTTAGACAGAAAGTAACATAGGTGATCTTAGGTAATGTATGTTTTATAGACTTAATGTTGACCTCCTTTAAAATTAAAAAGGGATTATGAAACAACCATATTTTTATCCTGTGCAGTAATGATACAAAGTAATTCAGTATCCAGGACATAGACTGTACCATAAACTTCAATAAAAGGCCAAGCTCTGATTAAGGCAGCTTAGAACACACATACAAATATAATATAATAAATGTAATATATTTAAACTTTTGTCAATAGGGGCATGCTACACATCATTAGATTCTCTACAATTCAATCGTTCAGTTCATTTTACAAAAGCCAAGAGCAAAGTATAATAATGTACTGGCATGGTAAACAACAGACAAAAGAATGCTCAAAAAAATATCTGGTTCTTTGACAAAAAGTGAAAGGTGTAAATGACTGTGTAAATAGAAACATACAATCACAAAGCTTATAAGAAGAAAATACTACTTCTCACTTGATTTATTACTTCAGTAAACACTTCCTAATGTGTTTATGGTCTCAATCTCTAGTTTCAAGTCTTCTTTAATACAGCATGCTGTGCATTTAGCAAATGATAATCCCAATTAGGATAAAATAGATGACAAAGCAGAGTCCAGAGTCTGCCTTTAAGATGTGACTACCTCGTGATTGACAAGTCGCACCCCGGCAAGTGTCAATTAGGATAGAAGCAAATCATATCCACGGCACGGTGTAAATTTAACTAGCCATGAACTTGTTTTTGGGTGTTTTCAGTGCTGGCTGTACTAAAAGATACAGATAAAGGCAGCGATTGGCAAATAAGTCTGGCATCGGGCCAAATTTTTTTCAAGCCGTCATATGGCGGGCCATTGAAAGTCAAATTATTTCAAATCATGTGCACGTTTAGCTCAGTCGGTACTCTGCGGGGCTCCCGGTAAGTAGGTTATAAAATCGATTCCAGCTAACTGCAGATATATTTTTCTCCCTTGTTAAACAAATTGAATTGAACTGATTACACGTTTACTCACGACTTTTTCAGAGGTGTGTCAAGCAGGCCGGAGACTCTTTTATATGTTCTTCAGAACTCTTAAGACTCACTTAAGAAGAAGTGATTGTGTGAGTAACTGTAGCTGTCATGACTAAGATCTATTTCAGCACCAGCTGTTATCAATTTATTTATTTTTTATTTTTCTGCTATCAAAGCAATCTGGCTGCTGGCCAGATATTATTGCTGGTGGGCTGGTTCTGGCCCGCGGGCCACCTATTGCCCACCACTGCTCTAAGGAGTTGGCTGTTAGCGTCCCAATAAATATCACAGTTAACATGAATTAGAGATGCACCTTGTTAACCAAGCTAGCAAGCTAGCTCTACCCTCTGGTCAAAATATGGCCACTTCTGGTCCCAAAAAACCAAGATGGCAATGGTCAAATTGCCAAACTGAAGGCTTCAAAACGGTAGTTCAGAAACCAATACATACACTCACTGGCCACTTAATTAGGTACACCTGTTCAATTGCTTGTTAACTCAAATAGCTAGTCATGGCAGCTACTCAATGCGTTTAAGCATACTGAGGTTCAAACAGAGCGTCAGAATGGGTAGAAAGGTGATTTAAGTGACTTTGAATGTGGCATGGTTGTTGGTGCCAGACGGGCTGATCTGAATATTTCAGAAACTGCTGATCTATTGGTATTTTTACACACAACCATCTCTAGGGTTTACAGAGAATGATCCGGTTAAGAGAAAATATCCAGTGAGCAGCAGTTGTGTGGATGAAAATGCTTTGTTGATGTCAGAGGAGAATGGGCAGACTGGTTTGAGATGACAGAAAGGCAACAGTAAATCAAATAACCCCTCGTTACAACCAAGGTATGCAGAATACCATCTCTGAAAGCGCAACACTTCGAACCTTGAAGCAGATGGACTACAGCAGGAGAAAACCAAATCTAGAAGATTGTAAAAACACTGCCTGGTCTGATGATTCTCGATTACTGCTGCGACATTCAGATGGTAGTATTTGGCGTAAACAACAAGAAAGCATGATATTTTCTTGGAACACTATGTGCCCCTTAATACCAACATCGTTTCAATACGACAGCCTACCTGTGTATTGTTGCTCACCATGTCCATCCCTTTATGACCACAGTGTACCCATCTTCTGATGGCAACAGGATAATGCACCATGTCACAAAGTTAAAATCATCTCAAACTGGTTCTTGAATATGACAATGAGTTCATTGTACTGCAATGGCCTCCACAGTCACCAGATCTCAATCCAACAGAGCTCCTTTGGGATGTAGTGGAACGGAGATTCGCATAATGGACGTGCATCCGACAAATCTGCACCAACTGTGTGATGCTATTATGTCAATATGAACCAAAGTCTCTGACCTTGTTGAAAGTATACCATGAAGAATTAAGGCAGTTCTGAAGGGAAAAGGGGGTCCACCCGGTACTATCAACGTGTACCTAATTAAGTGGCCAGTGAGTGTATATATACAGTCTATGCAAGAGACAGATTTAAGTTGTTGTTTTTTTTTCATTTTTGTGTCAGAGCATTTGATTTATTGATTACAGTAAGGATTTCAAAAAATATAACAAAAAGATTTCTGAAATAAATTGCCTACCCCAGCTTTAAAATTCTGCACTGCTTATGAAAAGCTAATCCATTCAGCAGTTTTAATCAGTTAACTGGGTCAGTGTTGTATATGAATTCAACAATAACGGCACAGTGTTTTTGATCCCTTTTGCAACAGATAATGTAGTTTTTGACCTCTTGTACATTAACACTGTGGAGCTTGTTTTTTTATGACTGTGTCCCTGTTTTGTTTGTCTCACACAAATACAAGCATGTAATGTGATGCACTGTCCTGCCAATGGTTTCACACCATTCCACTGATATACAGGTGCTGGTCATATAATTAGAATATCATCAAAAAGTTGATTTATTTCAGTAATTCCATTCAAAAAGTGAAACTTGTATAATGTGTACATTCATTCCACACAGACTGATATATATCAAGTGTTCATTCCTTTTAATTTTGATGATTATAACTGACAACTAATGAAAAACCCAAAATCAGTATCTCAGAAAATTTGAATACTGTGAAAAGGTTCAATATTGAAGACACCTGGTTTCACACTCTAATCAGCTAATTAGCTCAAAACACCTGCAAAGGCCTTTAAATGGTCTCTCAGTCTAGTTCTGTAGGCTACACAATCATGGGGAAGACTACTGACTTGACAGCTGTCCAAAAGACGACCATTGACACCTTGCACAAGGAGGGCAAGACACAAAAGGTCATTGCTAAAGAGGCTGGCTGTTCACAGAGCTCTGTGTCCAAGCACATTAATAGAGAGGCGAAGGGAAGGAAAAGATGTGGTAGAAAAAAGTGTACAAGCAATAGGGATAACCGCACCCTGGAGAGGATTGTGAAACAAAACCCATTCAAAAATGTGGGGGAGATTCACAAAGAGTGGACTGCAGCTGGAGTGCTTCAAAAAAACCACCACGCACAGACGTATGCAAGACATGGGTTTCAGCTGTGGCATTCCTTGTGTCAAGCCACTCTTGATCAAGACACAGTGTCAGAAGCGTCTCACGTGGGCTAAAGACAAAAAGGACTGGACTGCTGCTGAGTGGTCCAAAGTTATGTTCTCTGATGAAAGTAAATTTTGCATTTCCTTTGGAAATCAAGGTCCCACAGTCTGGAGGAAGAGAGGAGAGGCACAGAATCCACGTTGCTTGAAGTCCAGTGTAAAGTTTCCACAGTCAGTGATGGTTTGGGGTGCCATGTCATCTGCTGGTGTTGGTCCACTGTGTTTTCTGAGGTCCAAGGTCAACGCAGCCGTCTACCAGGAAGTTTTAGAGCACTTCATGCTTCCTGCTGCTGACCAACTTTATGGAGATGCAGATTTCATTTTCCAACAGACTTGGCACCTGCATACAGTGCCAAAGCTACCAGTACCTGGTTTAAGGACCATGTTATCCCTGTTCTTAATTGGCCAGCAAACTCGCCTGACCTTAACCGTGTAGAAAATCTATGGGGTATTGTGAAGAGGAAGATGCGATATGCCAGACCCAACAATGCTGAAGAGCTGAAAGCCACTATCAGAGCAACCTGGGCTCTCATAACACCTGAGCAGTGCCACAGACTGATCGGCTCCATGCCACGCCGCATTGCTGCAGTAATTCAGGCAAAAGGAGCCCCAACTAAGTATTGAGTGCTGTACATGCTCATACTTTTCATGTTCATACTTTTCATTTGGCCAATCCTTTTTTTGAATTGGTCTTAAGTAATATTCAAATTTTCTGAGATACTGAATTTGGGATTTTCATTAGTTGTCAGTTTTAATCATCACAATTAAATGAAATAAACATTTGAAATATATCAGTCTGTGTGTAATGAATGAATATAATATCCAAGTTTCAATTTTTGAATGGAATTACTGAAATAAATCAACTTTTTGATGATATTCTAATTATATGACCAGCACCTGTATAGGTGTTGGTAATGCTCCAAGAAATACAGCCAGCAAAGGCAGAGAAGAAGAACACTGCAACCTAGTAAACATAGACTTAAATAATGCAGACCCACAAAAAAGTAAATAAAAATCAGCTCTTTGCAACAACTACTAAGCCTGATGGGCACTGTGGTATTTAGAAGCATTTGCCATACCAAGCTGACAGAAGAATATGACTTCTCAAAGATGACATTGTAATATTTTTACAACACTGGATTGGGTTACAGTGCAGGGCAGATGAATGCTGATGTGATCAATAAAAGGTGCTCACATAATGATTGAACTGAACATACTGAAGTGTGTTTGTGTTTTGTAGTGAGGCTGCATCTGGGGTAAAACGTAATTGCTAGATTGATTGCTTTAGCTCTTAACTACGTTCATGACTTTGATTTCAAAATACACAAAAATGTGTACATAGCCTTAAAATCTGGTTTAGTGGGACAGGACCTCAAACTCATGAGGCTAAGTTATTGTGGGTCCCCACATACTAAATCCATTCTCTAGGAAGTTTCCAGAGCCACTTAACTATGACACTTGTATAACAGATTTACTCTGATCCTTGCCCTACTGGCAAGCAGGTCAATACCAGTCTTTACCCCAGTTTACCACCAGTCAAATAAAAAAACAAAGATTTATGTGCAAAGCATTGAGGCATTGGACATTGACTCTGTTATTTCTCAATACTATTCCACTTCATAGGAAAATGGGATGTAAATGACCATCAAGTAAACCAAGTCACTGTTTTAATTCTGCAGCTAAAAGACAAATCAGAGTCAACTGAAATGAATGCAAGACATGAATATGTTAACCTTTACTTGTAACTGAATTACAGTATACATTCATACATACAAAAGAAAATATGTATTTAGGTATGATGGATACTAATTCCCAAATTGTTACAACAAATACATGCCAATTCTCACTTGTTTTAGAAGATGCATGCATGTTAGCTATATGCCAGCAATTACTTTAGTTACAGCAGTCTACTCTGTGCACTCTCGTGGCCTCAGATGGACCAGGGGAAACAGCATTCAAAAGCCAAATGTCTATTAACGCACACACACACACACACACACACACACACACACTAACACCACTATGTAATAGGGGATTTCCACCGCCTCCACCCCGACAGAAGGACCTTTCTGATCAGCCCTCAGACCTACAGTGTCTGTCCCACAGGGGCAGACAGGAAAACACACAGATACACATGTACAATCCAGTACACACACACACACACACACACACACACACACACACACACACACACACACCCCTACACACCTGTGTACTGTATATACACAACAACTTAAATGTCACATTACTGCACTCACACAAACATACAAATGTGTACTTTCCAGCCAAGGGAGGCAGGGCCAATAGGCTGCAGAGGCAGGGAGGGTTAGGAGGAATAGGATCTTTGCTCTCTCTCTCTCTCTAGATTCAATATTCAGTTTTATTCAGTTCGGTAAGATCCAGAATTTCCTACACAAAGTCAACAGAACCAGCATGAACAACAAGAGGTAAAACAAACATACTGTCTACACAAACTTGTCACATGAAAACCTTCTGTAATAACATTTTTTAAATGTGTGGGTATTTTCTGTGAATGTAGCTTAATATACAGGAGTAAGACGAGACAGGGTTGGACAAAAAAAACAGGAATAATCTACAATCTACAATATACACACATAATGAAATCCAAAGCAAGAAGCAAATAGCAGTTTTCTACAGCTGTTCCTCTTATTGTTTCCTTCCATGATTCACTGAGTGTTTTTCTTGTGATTTCCTAGGTAGCACATATTTTTTGTGTTAGTTACGTACTTCAGTTGTTAATTCCCAGTAAGAATAGCTATAGTGTGGAATGGTTCATTACTAAATATTTCAAAATCCTTCAATATTTGTTTTCTTTCAGGGAATATTTTTTTAATGTTTTATTCAATATGTTTCCCCTAATATGCTTAATGGCTTTTTTTAAATGGCCAGATTTTAATGGTGGTTTGTCTCTCAAAAATCTGTAAATTTCTGGCCATAGAGCTTTATGGGAGACTTCTTCTACGGGCACGCGGGCGCACACACACACACACACACACACACACACACACAGACACACACACACACAGCTTCAACTCCTCTGGTCTGACATCCCCTGGGGACTCTTGTCCTTAAATAATCTTATAGCAACATATGCCATATGCTGTATATGTAGTACGCATTGTGTGAGAGTGAGTGAGTGAGAGAGAGAGAGAGAGAGAGAGAGAGAGAGAGAGAGAGAGAGAGAGAGAGAGAGAGAGAGAGAGAGAGAGAGAGAGAGAGAGAGAGAGAGAGAGAGAGAGAGAGAGAGAGAGAGAGAGAGAGCGCTGCATCTGTCATCCTCTCATGGGGATACAGTCAGTTTCCTGCCGGTGATGTGATGCTAGATGCCGCACATTATCAGCAGCCAAAATCTATATGACGCTGTGGAGGTTAAATCATCAACAGAGATTACCTACAGACACATGCACAAACACACACACACATTGATAAACACACTGGATAACAGGTCAGCAAGGAACAAACTCTTTTTTCCCTCTCATACTAATTTCTGCTTTTAGTTTATTGACCAAGAATTCATCACGTAATCATCTAGGTTTTGAAGGGTGACACATTTGCAGTGAATCGGTGTAAACATATCAACACGCAGAAAGAGAAACTAAACTTTGTTTCGTAGGTCCATTGGCAGCAGTGCCAGGTTCCTGAATGAGAGAGACAGAGGGAGGGGGGGCCATTCTTTAGTGGCATCTCTCACTTTACAAGAAACAGAGAACCAGTTGATCTGAAACCCTTTCGGGAGAGGAGGGGGTGGGGGCTGTTAAGAGATGTACCAGAGATGGTATGGTGAGGCAGAGAGCTGTTGTAGCACTACTCTGTTGGACTATGACTTAACATGTGCAGCATTGCAAAATCCATCATTGACAAGTATTGTGAAAAGAGGAAAGGAGGGTGGTGGGGGAGATTGTGGTTTTAGCATGTTATGTGGCCCTGAAACATTTGATGATTGAAGCACTGAGCTGGGTTCTGAGAAGTGGCAAAATTACATCATGAGTCTATGTTTCATTAGAGTTCATTTATCTGATTTACAGGCAGTCAGAATACAAATAATGTTTCAATAGATAGTATCAGGATTTTGTTACCCTGTGGTTGTGAATTATAAACAGAAGGGAGAGAAATAATGACTGGACATTCTATTGCAATAGAGGATTTGCACATGCCTCACCACTTATGAATTTGCAGCAAAGCTTCAATGGACACTTAATGGGTGTAGCTCTGGGATGCATACTGGTGCCTTTTTCATGTGGTGACCCTGCAGCACAGTGACACATTTTGGACACTGATTACGAATTCTGATGTGTTATAATGTGATGATTAGGCTAAAGCGCGACTGCTATAAGTACATGTAGTCATATTTGTTTCTTTTGTGTCCCGGCTTCACCTTTGTATATTTGAAAGAAAAAGAAATGAAAGCAGGACTTCTACAGTAAATAACATTTGTCTCTATTCTGTTCTTTTATTGACCGTTTTCTGTGGTAAGTTTCTGTTGTTTTGTTTAAAAAAAATGTATAATGCCATCTTGGCCTGTTCTCTATAAGGACTTATCTGGTTAAGGGAATCTGTTTGACATTTTGGGAAACACGCCCATTCACTCTTATGTCTGTGCATTAAGTATGAACTAGAACTAAGTGTTGCTTAGTTTCGCTTAGCTTAGCGAGTGGAAAAGCTAGCTTACAGTACCAGCACCTATAAAGTTCACTAATTAACATGTATTTGTTTAATCCATACACAAAAAGAAGACAACTTAACATTTCTGTTTGTGTACAGATTAACATGTTGTTTAATTAGTAGGCTTTGGAAAAATCTTTGAGCGGTATCAATGTTCATCTAACAAGAGACGTGAATAAATGTATTTTCCCAAAATGTAAATTAATGTAAATTAAGGTTAAATACATTTTAAAATGAGATTGTAAAATGGAGAAGAATTTAAGTCAAAAATTGCTTTTTTATGAAGGAATTTTTGCTAGGCTACAATAACAATCAAGCAGATTCACATTCATGACTTCCAGACTGAATTTTGGTTCTCTCTCTTAATTTCTGACCACAAAACATCCAACAAAAAGAAAATCTGAATGGGTCACATGTGACAATGCCATGCATGTGTGTGCTTCTGTGTCTGTTAGACCCCGATATGGTAATTGCTTGGTCTTTTCTCCCACTCTCCTTATACACAGTTTTCACAGTCCCACCTATAACATACACATTCCTGTTGTACTATAGAACTCTGTGGAAAACAACACAGAAAGCTATAAATCCAGGCAGCACTCAAGAATTCCCAAAGGGTGGACAGTGAGACCAGATCCATTGCAAAATCCTTGTAATAACAGTGAAAAAGGTTCTGCCATGTCAATCAAACTGTCTACATCCAGGTGGAGTAAGAAAACAGAAAGTTCTCAGGTTATGAAAGATGTGTTCTTGGTGAGATATTACAGGAGTTCATGAGGATGTGAGCCCACAAAAAGTTTAAATGTGACCCTTAAGCCACATTCGAAAAGGATTACCTATGTGCTCATCAGTGATTTTAATCCTGCCTGGAGTGTATATGGTGTGATTGTTCTCTCACGGTATTAATTTGAGTCCCAATTGTGTTTTGGCATACTGGTTGTGCTTCTTCTGATTTAAGTCCCATCAAGACAGACATTTAGTAATTTTTTACACTCTATCTTTAAGTTCAGAAAATATTGAAAAATGCATGTCCGCTTCTTGAAGCCGAAGGTGAGGTTTTGTCCAACCTACAGTCCAAAACCCAAAGATATTCAGTTTACATAAAAAACACAGAAAATTGAAAAAGTAGAACCAATGAATTATTGGCATTTTTCCGTGAACAATATGATCTGAACAATACATTGATTACCAAAACGGTTGCAGGTTAACTTAGTGTCCACCGACTAATTAAATGAGCACAAAGGGCCGACAATGGTTAAAATGTAATCTGTAATGATTAAAATCACTGATATGCACAATGGGTATTCCTGATATCAATCCACGCTAAATTGGGCTTCAGTTCCAACTGAGCCACACAGAGGGCTATTGTGTCAAATTTGAACTACGATCAGCTTATCCCGTTTGAAATGGCTGGGGGGGTGGACTTATCCAAAAGTCATGCCTTGCACATTGGACTGTGGATACTTCTTGCACACATAATATTTATTCACACACAGGGAGTGGTTTACACATGTGGGAGGTGAACGTGAGGAGCATAATGTGAGAGAGACATTCTGACATCACAGAGCTTGAAGGTTCACTGAAGTACAAGGTGTCTGCCTCAGTCTTAAATAGAGTATTCACTGCTATCTGACTGGACGTCATGTTCTGGTGTAATAATCTTCAATGTTTAGTTTCTAGTCAACTCTCTCACTCTCCCTGATAAAACAGACAGACGTCAAAGAGACTGTTTGTCTGTCCTTTCAGCAACTCTGCTCTGAGGACCATTGAGTATAACACCGTCCTGTCCTTGAACTGCACTCTCTCTCACTCTCTCAATCTGTTTTGACTCCTGCTCCTCATAAACTCTCACATGTTCTTTTTCCCCCTTTCGCTCCTTCTCACCACAGCGTCTTTCAGCTTCTATGCGCTCAAACATGTGTACATGCACAAACACATACACAAAACACAGCCACAGACCAGGCTTTGTCTGTGTTACCTCAGGTGAACTCCCACATTGAATGGGCCTCATTGTCACGCTGACTGGCATTTGCCCCTCGGGTTGATTAGCATGGATCAGAGGAGCCATGAACCCAGTTAGCCAAACTTCTGTTGCTGTTGATGCTGCTTTTTTTCTTTTGGGTTTCAAAGAGAGTCCAGAGTTGCGATTATAGAAATTTACTGTTGTGTGGGGGGAGATCTGATGTCAGAGGTGAGCACAGATTTCTAAAATCATCAGGAAAACTTTAGCATATTCAGAATGGGCCAGCATGCAGCTGGAGGAGAGAGAAAGGGGTACGGGATATTTAAAGGGAATAAATGGGATATGATTCTGTAGTGATAAGATGACTTGATATGCTCCTTCAGAAGATGAGGTCTTAGCTTACAACAGAAAGTCAGCTGGAGATATGTAATTTTAGCTGTTTTGAGTATTGGATGACTAGATGGAATATGTTACCTCATATGGTACAATGAGAAACAGTGCTTTACTCTAATGTCCTACACATGTCACAAGAAAGGTCAAAAAGCAGGGGAGACGAGGATCAGCACCTCAGACACACAGTTTTGCCCAAGAAGATGTAAACCAGGAGTCCCTTATGGATTGAGAGATGTCATCCTTTTGTATAATGTGAAAGAAATATAAGTAGAGTATAAAACTGGCCTTTATTAAATTTGAATGACCCCCGTTATAGGTATAAATGAGACAAATCAGGTAGTTAGTTATCCTACCCAACTTTTTCTAGAGGTGTGATCAGTTATTTTACATGTTGAAAAAATGGATGCAGTAGCTTATATGATCCTTCTAAACCAGGGCTCAGATCACTTTTACAGGTTTTATTTCCAGTAATGAGGAAGTAAACAACCTCAGTGGGCTGATATGCAACTAGACGGGCTCAGTTCATGTGTCATGCTTCTTCTGTTTCTTGGCTTTGATATCTGAATAACATTTTCATCGAGGCCAAGCAATCATGAGAAATCATTTTGGTCTCAACACTTTTCCAGCTGTTGTTGAACCGTTGTCAAGAAAAACATGACTGTCTTATTAACATTATTTTGACCGAATTTAGTGTGCAGGCCTGGAAACTGAGCCAAGCCTGGCTGGTCGAGGTCGGGACAAAGCAGACTTGATGAACGGAGTGAGGAAAGGCACCAGAGGGGTTCTATGACGAAGGGGTTTGCGTGCAACGAAGGATCAGTGTCTCTCCAGTAACATATGAAGACCAGCTGAGACAAACCTCAAATGACCTCTAACAGCATGCCTCCTTCTGATGGGTAAGCATGCTATGTCAGTATTTCTGTGTACATGTGTGTGTGTATCCCAGACCACATAACACAATCAAATTGAGCCAATAAAGACTATTGGCACTGGTGAGCATGCAAAGCATGATTGATTGTGTTTGTCCATATTGGCTAAATGAAACTTCCTGATTGAATCAAGATTAAATATGAGTTCCCTCAAGTAACAACTAAATAGGCATGTGGCATTCATGGCCTAACAGTGGTTTAAAAAAACCCAGAGGTATCTGGATCCTACATCTGCCAAAAAAAATCAGCATTACCACACAGTAACAATAACCAAACCATGATTTGAATGTTGTGTTTCTTTGTTGATAATAATCCAGAGGATTTTAGTTAAAGTGGGGTATTTTTTTGGGGGGGGGGGGGGGGGCTTCTCATATACCCAAACAAAAGAGCCAGTCTGTGTTTGAATCCATCTGCGTTGAGCTGAACAAGCCTGCTGGCAAGGGAATACTTCAGGGGAAGGGCAGCCGTCTACTTTATGACTGTGCTGACGTCAATGGCATAATTCAAATACTTGCAGAGTGCATGCTTCCAGCTTTCTGAACCTGCTCTCTCTGTGGCAGGCCACAGCTAAAACCCGACATGGAATTTGACTCCAGTAAAACAAAATAACATAAACAACAACTGGAGTGGAGTCGTGTCAGGCTGAAAGAGCAAAAAAAAAAACATGGTATTCATTTGTTGGCCTAGTTGTCATAAAGGCAAAGTGACAGATTGACAAGTCTTTGGAAATTCGTTGTATATTTACTTACAGAGAGTGAAATATTAAATGGGTGCAGACCCAAGTAACAGCATCCAGGACAATCAAATTTACCTGATTTGAGGGAAAAGAAGTTCCATTAGCAAGAAGTGTTCTTATAGTTTTTATTGACGAAAAAGGAAGAACACCAAAATTACATCAATTAATCCACTTTCTATAAAGAGCTATTCTCTTTTACTGAAAGAGGGAAGTGAGACTGCTTTTGTGTTGTGTGTGTTGGTGGCACAATAGTCTAAATATTTTTTTCAGATTTGCTTACAATAACACATTAACACATTAGTTGATTAATCTAATAGTAACTGAAAAGTAATTAACCAGCAATTACTTTGATAACTGATTAACTGTTTAAGTTTTCTGTTTTTTGACATTGAATTTATTAATTTTTTTGTGTTTTGGACTGTTGGTTGGACAACAGTGGTTTGTGATAGTTTTGAGACTTAATTTTGTAGAGTAGTAGTAAAGTATTATTAATACGATTAATCAGGTAATCGAGAAAATAATGTATACCACTGCAGCCACACACATATTTGGTAGGACAAAAACAAATGTAGTTCCTTTTCTGAGAAACACAGGGTCAATATTTACTAACTAACAAAACTAACGAACGTATGTACGTAACATATGTGATAAAAAATGTATGGCTATTCTGAGGCAAAATTGGGCAATTTGGGGCCCCTTGAAAACTCTTAACTCACACTGTTTGCTCTTGATAGCGGATGTCAAAGGACGGTTTTCCTGAGTTTGAACAACATCATGACTTAAATTGTGGGATAAGTGAGGATGACCTCCTTGTATGGAGCTGAGGATGACTGCAGATAGACCACTCTTTGTGCTGAATTATTAATTAGTGGACATTAAATGAATGGGCAACTATTTCAAATTAATTGTTGAAATCATATTGTGCAAAATTTGTTTTATGAGTGAGAAAAATTTAACAGTACCAAAAAAGGTTTCGTTCGTTTGGCAAGGTAGTAGCTATTGCATCAAACACGATAAAGCATTTCTAAAGACTAACAACAAAAAGGACAAATCAGCTCAACTACCCAAAATCACAAAGACACCATTAAGATCATGATACATCTATTACATCTATAATATTACTTTAATAATCTATAAGTTCTCTATTACGCATTTTTATTTTCATGTAGTGTACGATTGCAGCAGTTTTCCTCTGACATGAAGCTTATTTGTTGGCTTGCTTGGCAGATACAAAGGCAGGAAGGTGAATTTAATCAACGATGATCTGGTTTTCATAAAAGTCTTGACCTGAACTGACATTTTTGCTCTTTACGGTTCTTGTTGGCCTTGAGCTTAGTCAACCAATCGCACTGAGAGGACACAGGGATACTGTCGGAATGTTTGTTTACAAAGAAAATACAACAGACCTGCCATTTCAGGGCCAAGACAATTTTGGGAAACAATGTTATCTCATTTCAAGTGAGCTCTATTGACCAAAAGAATGATCTGATTTAATCTGATTTGAAATGATTATTTATGTTTCACTCTGTCTTAGTAGAGAAGTGATCCAAATCAATAAGCAGAATCACATTTAAAGTGGAAATAACATTGTAATGACTCAATCAGCGTTTTCATCAAGCCTTGACATATACAAGGATACACACACACACACACACACACACACCTCCACACAAGTAAGTGGGTCTTTTCCTAAAACTTAGCTCTGGATCTCCCTTGACTGGGAGTCTGTGCCAACGGGTATAGAGAGCTTAGAGTAGGGTTAAATTCTTGGCACTGCAGCTTCTTTATGACACCGGGATCAGGCCGATCATTTCTGGCCATGTTTTAAAATTGGGATTTCTTTCAATTAAAACACAAACTCAACACTACCACAACAGAAGGTTATGCCTGTGAAAGGTCTTTGTAGATAGAGTAACACCAAGAGATTACTTGTGATGGTAACTTTTTGGAAATATATTCCTTCTTGTTATACAGTGAAACCCGAGAAGATTGGATGGCTATGCCAGCTATTCTGAAACCCTCAAGATGTCAGTCATTCTGTATGGAAACCACCAACCCTCTTTAACCCTCATAGGACACCTGACTGACACTCGAGAATTTGAGGGCAGGGAGACATGTGACCTAATGCTGCACAAGGCATGGCAATCAGCTGGCACTTTTCTATATCTTATTTGAGACGACACGGCTGTTGACACATATGCAGACAAAATCCTTTTTGCAACAACATGCCCAACATAGGCCCACGTGTGCAGAGAATGTGTGTTTTTATGGACATTTTCAGCGTATTAAAAGTTGGTTCTGACATTGTACTCACCAAAGTAATTTGTAAGATCTTCTAACATCATGACATAGATATAAGAAAGCCCATGACAACAAGGCAACAAACATAAGCGGACAGAAAACAGGAAAAAGGTTGTAAACAAGCCAACAGCTTATTCGGTTTATCTAAAAAACCTTTTTGAGGTAAAACTGAACATAAGCACACTAGTAATGTCAGTAATAATCCCTCACTGTACAAAATTGCGTACAAAAAAAAGTACGCTAGATGAAATTTGAGCCAAAAAGCTGGTCTGTAAACTGTGATGGATGTTTGTAATATGTTTATGGTCAATTTAGGTCATCATTTTACAATTCGGTCTTTGTTTTCAAAATAAGTTTGACTCACTCAGTGGGTTGTTTAAAACCTATTGTCTGACTGCTCATGTTTCTTGTGATGTTACATGTTCCCAGATCTTAATTAACTTACAAACATTAGAAAACAATTACCAAGTGTTATAGTAAATAACCAAATGTTGCATAATCTGATATTTCCCTGTCATTCTAAACTTCATAAAAGTCACTAACTCTGAATTATATCTTGTGTGCAGATATGCATGAAACAAGTTATGTCATGGCATAAATGCACAAGGAGACATAGGCACATATTTATATAGTTTAAATGTATGGCAATTAAACATAAGCAACACATTCTCACTCCCAACTTGCCACACTTGGTCAAGACCACTGGTGTTACTTTTAATGCCCTGTGTACTCCTTTAGCGTCATTTTTCGACATTTAAGGCTCCGCGGTCAAGTTAGCAACACTTTACAACAATAATTATGCAACATCCAGTGAAATTAGCAACAATAAATATGCAATGTCTGGTTAGACTTTCAAAATAAAATGTTAACGCTGCGAAACATCGCCATTTTGAAACAGCACATTGTTAAAGTTGTGAAAAGTAGAGAAAATTAGTAAATTGGTTAGGTTTAGACACCAAATGTGCTTGGTTAGGTCTAGGAAAAAATCATGGTTTGGGTTACAATAACTACATACATCAGTTAACACGCAAGTTAAGCAACGTTGCATGCTAATTAATTTTGACTTTTTGTTTAACAAGGGAAACGAACACCAGTCACCTGGTTGAAAGTCCGGTTTCTGGCCCTCCATCCACCCCAACCACCTCCTTACTCAGTCTTTTCTGTTACACTCGCACTCTCCAATTTGGTCACATATCTTATGCTTATTCACCTTCAGCTTAGTGACAACAAATAATCATATGCAAATATCAAAATCAATGCAATAACAGCACCAATAAGAGCAAGAATAACAGAGAGGTCCAAAGGACAAAGAGAGTAAAGGAGTGGCATTGACATACTGTATAAGCGTGTCTTTCCATTACAATGTAGTAATGAGCTAAGCTCTTATGCAACACATTTCCAGTGTTGAAATAGACTTACACATCCCTCCCTACCTTTCTCTCCCTCTCTACATCTCTATCTCTCTCTGAGGGTCTGAGCAGCCGCCAACTCATCAATCACCAACTACAAAGAAAAGACAAAACAAATTCCTGGAAAGGAGCAAAGGACAGAAGAGTGCATCATTTTGAAGGCAGTTGTGTAACTCTTTCAGGTGTATATCAGGGCTGAGCTGTCAGAATAACAGAAAATAAAGAAATTATAATAAATGTTAATTACTTTGTTTGTAATTAATAAATGAGATGCATGTTAACTCAAACAAATTGTCCTGAAATGAAACATATGGAAATTATTTTACTTAAATTAGAATATACATTTTACATCTGCCAAACAGGTCTGAGACTTTCTTTCTAGGAGTGCCATTCCATTGTGTCTGGAAATTTAAATAATCAGTGAAGTTACGCTGCTATGCCTTGTGCGTAGATGGGCAAAGTTAGTGGTTGACCATGAATATCTGTATTGAATTTCTTGGCATCCAATAATGTGGAGGCAATCTACTGGTGAACAGACAGATCCTGTTATCCCTAGTATCACTTTTTGTCTGTAGACTGTGTGTCTATCTACTGAAAGCCTTTAATGTAGGTTCTCAAACATCCTGGGTGTATCTTGATATCAACATCCTCACCTCTAACAGGGGCAAAACATTTTAATTCATTTAGTTGACTTTAGCTGACTCCCTTAAAAACTAAATTTCCTTCACACAAATCCTGTGAGTATCAACACACCTTCAATGGATATCACAGATGTTCTGGTACAATGCAAAACACCTGATCAGCAGATGCAATCTTTCATAAAGATCTTTAATAATTTACAGTCAGATGATTCACTGCACTGTCTTCATCTTTGGTTAATGCACTGACTTCTGGCCATAATTAAAAAGTCTGAAAACAAGTTTCTGTGTCTTCATGTACACAAGAGAGGGAAAAGCAGACACAGACAGTGGGATGCAATTAACAGCATATGTGAACGAGTCAAGCTGACAAAGTCTAGAGCCGTGACCAGAACCCCCCTCAGCCCAAGTGTTTTTCATGTGGAACAGAACCCCTTAGTTTCCCTACAGCCTGGTCTCCACAACAAGTAAAAACAAGCTTTTGAAAATCTCTACTGACAGACTGGTGATATGGGCTATGTTGTGAGTAAGAGGACTGATATTGCGGTGAGCTTACACTGTTACCCATTCACAGACAAATGCTTACTGTAACCTGTATGATACAGAAGGGCCGGTAGAAAATATTATTGATGACGTCACCTTGTCTCCAAGAGTCAGATCATATAAACAGATCTGAGCAGAGCGGGAGAGCAGGCGGTTTGGAAGAGGGCCGTGATATTCCTCACCTCCTCTGTGAGAGTAAACATACAGCTACCCACATCTATCACACAGGGTACACACACACACACACACACACACACATACTGAAGGCTCTCCCTTACAGACACAGGTAGACTCCCAGCTTTACTGGATGATGCAAGGTAGCGTTTAGGCAAACAAGGATTCAGTATACACACACACACACACACACACACACACACACACACACTTGTGGATGTGAACATCCAGAGGGACGTGCATTTGTCACAGTAGCCAGGCTTGTATACACATTACATTTCAAAGTAGCGAGTCAGTGTTATTGACAGGGACTAGTCAAAGTAGAGAGAGAGAGGTCAGTTTGATGGCTTTTGTGGTTTAATACTGGGCAGTGGTTCCCGCTCTTCTTCAGAATGTTTCCCGGGTATTTATCTATGTGTGACACATAGAGGATTTGATGTTAATAATGTTTGCATGGGCAGTGTGGCTGCCTGAAAGGATTACAATGGATGGAAATTAAGGGAAAGAAACCAACTCTCTCGTCATCTCTTTTTCTTTCTTAGGCATGTGCCTCAGTCCACTGGGTATAACTTTTACTAGTCAGGACATCTGTGACAAACAGCAAGTCCTCTAAACTACACAACAGTAAATGGTGCCTCCCAAAACCATTAAAAATGACTGACAGTGGCTTAAAACTGTTAAAACTGTCAGATCGACCACTGCTACAGTTAATATTTGATTAGGCTTAACTACAAAAAGTACTTGGTTGAGTTTAGGAAATTATTGTGGTCATGGTAAAAAAACAATGTTGGTTATTGGTAGGAAATAGGATGCCAACAGTGGTCTCTTTTGTCAAAGTCCCAGGCTTTACCATCAACAACGACCCCCTCTCACACTAGAGTACTTCTGCCTTTGCATAATTTACACATTAAATGCATGTCAGGTAAATATAGGTCGTTTTTGGCATTTATAGAAATGACAAGCATTTTTGTTTTGTTTTTTTAAACAATCTGGGTTCCCCGATACCAATGTTTAGTAACTGTGGAAAATACTTCATCTAGAGCTCCTTGTGGGGCAAAGTAGATGGCTCCTCTGAGGAATAAATGTTCACACCTAAACAATTAATCAAGAGTAAATCTACCATGCTGCAGCTCTGGCCTTCCCAAAATGAGGTAGTATTGAATCATGACAGAAAGAGGGTTTAGGGATAAATGAATGTGGTCTGACTATCCCGACAAAGAAGTTTTTCCAGATTATCTATGCTAGATTTATGGAGGATGTCATGACAAACATTTCATTTCAATTCTGTTTAATGGAAATCTTGAGTTAGTGAAAAATACAAATGACGTATGTCAGTGGGTCGTACTGTCTGGGCGTGTACCACATCCCAGTTTGGCTTGACAGCTTCATGCACTAATCTCAAGGTGAAGTGGTGGGTAGAATTAAGTATCCTTTTGACCTTCCAAGTCTTTAAATACTAAAGAAAAGTCAGAAAAAACCCCCCCAAAAATATTAATACAACTGACGTCATCCTAAATTTTCTTGACTTTAATCATTATAAGTCTTAAGTCTAAAATGAATCTCTGTTATAAATGGAGAGCAGTGAATATGTTAAATTTGTTGATATTTTCCAGTTTTTTGGCATATGTTACTGTGTTCCAAACATCTGCTGAAAAGACAGTCATTTTTGATTTACTCACACATAAAACAGAAGCAGCCTCTAAGCTTAGCTCAAACATGGATGATATGAAGCATGGATTATAGAATTGTCCGGATTTCCCTAAGTGGTTGGCTGCGGTTAATGTAAATAATGTGCAGGGAAGGCTGTGGACCAACAAGTAATAGAGGCATTCCAGAGCCAAAAAATGGACTGTTCACCGTACGCTACACAAAGTGGCGTCCAATCTGCTGCAGTCCCATTAGTCCTGCTCTTTGCAGCACTGTGCCACAGTACTCAGAAGAGTTATCTCAGGACAGTTCTATGAGTGGATCTTTGTCCTGAATCAAAACGCTAATCTGTGAGAGGACCACACAAAACACACACATTATAGCAAGGATGCAGTCAGTGGAGGGCTGAAGAGGATAATACATGACTCGATGTCAAGCACTTCTGAAACAGCAGGGTTCTGATAATGAGCTTGATATTGTCCCCTTCCTAAATGAGATGCATTGTTCAACAGACAGTGAAATCATGTCATTTTTGTTTTTGTTTTGCTGCCATACTTAAGAAATTATACACTGAAAATATATGATTACATGCCGCTTACAAATTAAAAGGTTGGTTCACCCAAAACACAAAATAACTTTCTTGTATTGACTGCAAGCCATTTAACTTGGCCGGGTTTTGAGGTATCCATCTGAGATTATGACATTTTCATTTGTGGTGCTGACAACATTTTCATTAAAATAGTTCAAGGGAAACCTTTCTTTCCAGAAACTATGTCCAGGTTACCTTGGATATTCCACCGAACATGCTGTCAACTGTTTGCTTAGGAACTACTTCAGAAGAAGAAAATAGTTCCACTGAAAATTTTTATTCAGAATAATAGATTTTCCAGAGAAACTGGGTCATTGATTCTCAAAAGACATGTGGCTGCTGACAAAACAATCTTGCCACCATGTCCATACAGCTGTTCTGTAGCTTCACACGACCTTCCTCTTATCTGTGTTGGCTTTAAAGATGACATTGAATGTTCATTCTTTGGCGAAACAATCTCACCACTCGACTAATAGCTGTTCTTTGCTGCTGTTATTTTTTCCCAATGTAACTTCTCAGTGTTGTATGCAAACGGGCGTATACTTTTAAAAATAAATCTTAGTACTAGTACTAGTCTGATAGTGTCATCAATACACAATCAACAAAAAAGTTTGATGCTGAATTAAAAAGGGAAAACATGGTCATGATCAAACCAGAGCATGGCCATAATCTTATTTGTCAAATTAACCCTCTCAGTTTATGTGCTCTTAAGTGCATATGGGTGCGATTTTGCACCTTCAATCAGGGAGGGAGAAATGAAAACTACAAACTTTTGTTTGATCAGGTCTCATTATGCCATTATGTCACCTTGTACTGACACTCTATCGTGACGTGCACACACACGCAGGACACCATAAACAGAAAAGAGACAGACAATAGCAAGCAGCTTAGTGGAGCTCTGTTGAGAAAAGCATTAGTGTGCTACAGACATAGATAGATGCCAAACATTAAGAATTGGTTCATGGGTACAATATACACATTCCAGTGTATAGCAAACACTGGAGGTCTGTATTTCTCTCAGAGTGAGAGACTGAAGGTAAACAGTCTTATCTATAATCGCCAAGAACAGAGTCTTCTCTCTACATTGATCTCTATGTCAGTACACTGTACAAAAGCAGTTTCCATGTGACCAGGACTACACCTTGCATAACCCAACACAAGATACACCACTTAGCGCTTCAGCTGTTTAAACTGTGGCTATGAAGTGTTTACACAGGTATGAAAAAGTCAAGTTGGTGTGTGCTAGGTCAACATCATGCGCATTTTGTATTGTACTCTATGTGCTGATTTGAACTGTACGTCTGACTGACAATAAGCCATAAGAGAGAAACCTGACTGCTCAAGTACACTATGGTCTGTTTACTCGTTCCATGTAATTGCACTGTTGTCTCATCTTAATCCCAGATCAAATGTTAATGTCTCTTTGTTTCTTGCCTTAATTTTTGTCTTTTCTGTGATGTTGCAAATAGAGCGGCTGTGCAAGAACAATTTCAGACTTGAGCTGACAATAGAGTATTATCATCACAATCATCTGAATGTTTATAATCCTACCTGCCATGTATGTTGTTCTGTTAACAATGGAGTTATATGAAGCTTAGGAAAAGGCCAAAATAGCACCATATTGCTGTTTGGCATAATTTCTGTCCTAAGGCATGCATTAGTTTCTGACTAAGTGGGAAACAAAGTACCAAAATTACTTTATCTCTGAACTCTCTTCAACCAAATCACACACGTAGGCTATTATATGTGATCTAATTTTGATAACTACTGTAATAACTAATGTTTATACTTCCATTCACTGAGCCTCCCCTGAAACTGTTCTGATCTCCTCCTGGGCAGCCTCTGTACTGGACTATCTACACCTTAAAAGGATGTAAAGTCAACTAATTAACCAGAAAATATGTAAACATCAGAGCAACAACAAAACCTCATAACATTAAAAAAGGTAGCTTTACTCTCTCAATAAGACACTATACAATGGTTTTTATGCAAAAGGGAAGTGAAACCGAAATACTACATCACTGAATTTCCCAGTAGGTCTAAAATTAAGTTAAATACATTTCACCAAGACAGTTGTTGAAGGGAGAGATCCCTGAAAAAACACCTCTGCCAGTTAATTTAAGGAAGTAAAAACATATTATACATACACACTGAAACTTCCCATTAACAAGACTCTGCAGCCACACTACGAGCTCTGTGATGCTTGGCGCTTTAAGCATCAACAGCAGCTAACATGCTCACAGTGACAATTCTAACATGCTAAAGTTTACCATCTTTGTTTAACATATTAGCATGCTAACATCCGCTAATTAGCAATTTACTTACAGTATGGCTGAGGCTGATGGGAATTAGTTTGCTAGGTATTTGGTCATAAAGCAAATCTAAAATTGTTATTAAATAGACATTGGGTATTATGTGGACACACTATAATTAAGAATTTCTTGATTCATTAAAAATATTCATTTACTCCTAGCCTTAAAATGTTATTTTAATCAAAAATAATCTAATAGCTGGGTGAGATATGGTTGGTTTCATTGCACACTGGCACTCATGCTGTGAAATCAGGCAGCAAGGTCAGTTGTGAATGGAATAATGAGGTTTGTGACGCAGGTCAGGCCCTGTCTGCTCTTTGTCTCCCTGTCAACTCATTTGTCCCCAGAGAAAGACGGATGAACTGTAGTAGAAAAAGAGCCTGCAGGGGGTGTCTAAACACCTGGAGGAGTGGGTTTGTCTATACAACTGTGTGTGTGTGTGTGTGTGTGTGTGTGTGTGTGTGTGTGTGTGTGTTTGTTTGTTTGTTTGTTTGTTTGTTTGTGTGTGTGGTAGAAAGTCACTGTTGTCCCAGTGGCCTGTTTCCTCATTAGTGTCACAATCCTGCCCAATGTGGACTTCCTTCCATGGACTGAAAGGTGTCTGTGTGATAATCAAACACACATACACACTTGATCTATACACAGTCAGATAATACACATACCCTTGTTTTACATACATTCACAAGTTCTGTTATGTCATCTGTACACATCTGCTCACACACACACACACACACACACACACACACACACACAAACATATCCAGAATGCATCTGCCAAGCCAAGTTTGACGCATTTCTGGACACAAATCTGTCCTCTGTAAGAAGTCCTCATCCTGCCTCTCAGTCACTACCGGGACGTCATAGAGTGTCAGCACTACACTAATGGAGGTTTAGGGTGAAAAGCATGTCATATAAACATGCCATTGTCCTGCCCTACTCATATAAATCACATTAACTTGTTGGATTGTACTGTGTTATATGGACAGGTGATTCTATTGTTTTGTCCAACCCATTTATATCAATGTGGGTAGGCTACATACAGAAACACCTCTCTGTATAACACAATACAACTCAACATCACCACAAACTACAGCCTCCAAAATGACCATAAAGTTTTATAAACGCATCTTTAAAAAGAGTTTCAACAAAAACTGAACATTAGAATCAGCGTGTAGGTAGAATTTATTACAGAACTGTTGTGTTAGGCTGCATTAGTTTTAGCAAGATGTACCTAAAAAATGCTCTGATCTTGACAAACAATGAAACAAGTTGTACCAACTCAATACTGTGTGTTTTGACATATTGGGGATGGGGTCATGTTGAAGTAAAGGGCAGGGTTCAAACACAATATTAATAACACTGAGGAGGGTTTTGCTTTTTTATAAAGTTAAATATATGATTTAGCCCACCGCCCCACCCTGGTATTTTTGTACAGTCCCTTACACTGGTAAAAACTAAAATCATCCACACAGGATTGAATGGGGTCAACTAGAGTGGTTAAACAGAGGATATCCAAAATACTATGATTCCAACCCCAGTGTGAAATAATTAGAAAAGGTTGCTCTATCATTAGTAAATGAGTAGCAGCGGCTGCAAACTGAATATGGTATTACAAAAGCTAGGCTGAAGCTTTTGTCAGAGAGCAGCCGTTACCTGCTGCTAGAGATGTGCCACTACTGCCATGTAAGCAATGTGCCAATATCCAGTCATCTTAGTTTCTAATAAACAAATGTACCTGTCATCTACTGTATATAGGACAGCTCACACAATTTTCTCAAGGCCCACAGGCTGTGCAACACACTACTGTTGATGCTGGGTAATGTTGGGAGGTATTTTATTCCATATTTCCTACCAGGAAGTGGAAAAGAAAACACAAAACCCCACTGAGATGCCAGGTAAGAAAAAGGAGTAAAATTTATCTCTATCTGATGTCAACACCCACACACAATCAGACACATGCTGTCTCCACAGGGCTCTACCATGAAGACCTTTCACATAGCCAGTCAGGCATGGAATAACAAAACACACGGCCTGGCACACATACACACATCTACACTCTGCTTGTTTACCTTGCAGAGAGCAGTTGCAGTAAATCAGAGGGGAAAATTATTCTACAGACATAATAGCCTTTCCTGTCAGCTGTGTAGAAAGTTCCAGTCAGAGACACCCAAACCTTCATCACCACCATTCAAGGTTTCACCTCCTTACCCTGCCCAGTGACAGGACTCTCTGCCTAGATACTGTACCTGAAGCAGTTTGAGTGGGGTTTAGAAATGGTTCAAACCTACAGTGACAGTTTTTGTCTCTATTTAATGGACTTCAATCACATTATGGCCTAAAATCTGTCATATGTGACCATGATGAGGTTGCAGTACCTTTACGTCTGGCTGTCTGCACAGTAGCTAGACTGCTCTGGGAACCCCACTGAGGCCGTTAAAGTAGCCAGGAGCGGGAAGTAGTTAAGAAGGCAGGTAACACAAAACACCCACGGACAGAAATACTGAGACCTATTTGCTACCAGCATAGATTGAAAAAGGGGCAAGACTGTATTTCTTATTACTTGTACCTGTGGGGAAAACAGAGAAGTGAGGAAAGAAAGAGAAAGAGAGATGGGGGGTTATAAAGGTAGAGCATTGCTTTGACCAGAATAGATCAAGGGTTGGAGGAAAAAGAGGGAGTCGCTGCCATGGCAACTGCTCATGTTGGCATTTTGTGTACGTGCACAGCAAAGTGTGAGGCGAAAGACAGAATGATAGTTTGGCAGATACAGTCTCTGTGACATTTAGACATGCTAGCCCTGCCATGATATCCCTTATTGAACCAATGCCATATCAAGACCACAAGGCTGGTCATGGTCCAGCATTACCTCACCAACCAAAGATGGTTGGTTGACCCAAAGGGAATGCAGATGTTGTTTCTGACGCGTGATTCCAGAGTTCAAATGAAAGCATTAGTAAATTCCCATCACTCTTTTCCTAGAACATTTATATGGTAAACAGCTTCCAGATGGCAGCTCCATGGCCAACTTCCACAGTGATTTTTCCCATCCTGGTACTTTTGGCTGATGGGTGATAGAAGCAAATTCCAATGCCATATTTCACAAATAAACAACACGCCTAATGTCAGATATTTTCTCTTGGAAATAAGGTTTAAGTAAGCTGAAGTTTAAGGCATCTACATTACATTCAAAGACTCAACACAGGCCCTGATTATACGCAGTGGTAGTGCTGACCCAAAGTTGGTTTTTAACATGCATTGCCCTTGAACAACAAATCAATCAATGGACATAGTGAGATGAACGCGTTGGTGACACTGGCAGATATTCGTCTCTATTTGGAGTCGGCGGGCTGTGCCAGTGAGAAGCCCCAGACAGGTGCACCGCTGTGAAGGAGTTATTGCTACTGAAGCCTCTGGCTTTAGCTGGGAGTGTCACATGGCAACCTATTATGAGATCCTGGTAAATAAATGCTTGCATACACATAGCATCTGTGTGTGTGGCTGTGTCTGTGTGTGCAGAGTATGTAGAAAAGCATAGCTAAATAATGCAGTCTCTGAAGCGATGTTCGAATTTCCTGCAGCATATAGTCATGATTGCCAAATGAGGTTGTTTTTACCAACAACACTTCTGGCTCGAGATGTAAGCCACAGCACCATTTCCATCCGGTCTCAAACTCAGCCTTGATACGTGGTATGCGCTCTACCAGGTGAGCAGGGAACCCCTCTCTTATTATTTTTTATTTTTTTATTTAAGTTTTTATAAAAATTATAATATTTAAGTATAGTACATGTTGTAGCAGAAGCTAGTCAATACATTTGCATTCTGTAAAACCCCTATATTTGCCATGTTTAATTGTGTAAGACCTGAGCTTC
>NC_060154.1:8758240-8783455 GCF_021292245.1 Micropterus dolomieu
CAACAACAAAACCTCATAACATTAAAAAAGGTAGCTTTACTCTCTCAATAAGACACTATACAATGGTTTTTATGCAAAAGGGAAGTGAAACCGAAATACTACATCACTGAATTTCCCAGTAGGTCTAAAATTAAGTTAAATACATTTCACCAAGACAGTTGTTGAAGGGAGAGATCCCTGAAAAAACACCTCTGCCAGTTAATTTAAGGAAGTAAAAACATATTATACATACACACTGAAACTTCCCATTAACAAGACTCTGCAGCCACACTACGAGCTCTGTGATGCTTGGCGCTTTAAGCATCAACAGCAGCTAACATGCTCACAGTGACAATTCTAACATGCTAAAGTTTACCATCTTTGTTTAACATATTAGCATGCTAACATCCGCTAATTAGCAATTTACTTACAGTATGGCTGAGGCTGATGGGAATTAGTTTGCTAGGTATTTGGTCATAAAGCAAATCTAAAATTGTTATTAAATAGACATTGGGTATTATGTGGACACACTATAATTAAGAATTTCTTGATTCATTAAAAATATTCATTTACTCCTAGCCTTAAAATGTTATTTTAATCAAAAATAATCTAATAGCTGGGTGAGATATGGTTGGTTTCATTGCACACTGGCACTCATGCTGTGAAATCAGGCAGCAAGGTCAGTTGTGAATGGAATAATGAGGTTTGTGACGCAGGTCAGGCCCTGTCTGCTCTTTGTCTCCCTGTCAACTCATTTGTCCCCAGAGAAAGACGGATGAACTGTAGTAGAAAAAGAGCCTGCAGGGGGTGTCTAAACACCTGGAGGAGTGGGTTTGTCTATACAACTGTGTGTGTGTGTGTGTGTGTGTGTGTGTGTGTGTGTGTGTGTGTGTTTGTTTGTTTGTTTGTTTGTTTGTTTGTGTGTGTGGTAGAAAGTCACTGTTGTCCCAGTGGCCTGTTTCCTCATTAGTGTCACAATCCTGCCCAATGTGGACTTCCTTCCATGGACTGAAAGGTGTCTGTGTGATAATCAAACACACATACACACTTGATCTATACACAGTCAGATAATACACATACCCTTGTTTTACATACATTCACAAGTTCTGTTATGTCATCTGTACACATCTGCTCACACACACACACACACACACACACACACACACACACAAACATATCCAGAATGCATCTGCCAAGCCAAGTTTGACGCATTTCTGGACACAAATCTGTCCTCTGTAAGAAGTCCTCATCCTGCCTCTCAGTCACTACCGGGACGTCATAGAGTGTCAGCACTACACTAATGGAGGTTTAGGGTGAAAAGCATGTCATATAAACATGCCATTGTCCTGCCCTACTCATATAAATCACATTAACTTGTTGGATTGTACTGTGTTATATGGACAGGTGATTCTATTGTTTTGTCCAACCCATTTATATCAATGTGGGTAGGCTACATACAGAAACACCTCTCTGTATAACACAATACAACTCAACATCACCACAAACTACAGCCTCCAAAATGACCATAAAGTTTTATAAACGCATCTTTAAAAAGAGTTTCAACAAAAACTGAACATTAGAATCAGCGTGTAGGTAGAATTTATTACAGAACTGTTGTGTTAGGCTGCATTAGTTTTAGCAAGATGTACCTAAAAAATGCTCTGATCTTGACAAACAATGAAACAAGTTGTACCAACTCAATACTGTGTGTTTTGACATATTGGGGATGGGGTCATGTTGAAGTAAAGGGCAGGGTTCAAACACAATATTAATAACACTGAGGAGGGTTTTGCTTTTTTATAAAGTTAAATATATGATTTAGCCCACCGCCCCACCCTGGTATTTTTGTACAGTCCCTTACACTGGTAAAAACTAAAATCATCCACACAGGATTGAATGGGGTCAACTAGAGTGGTTAAACAGAGGATATCCAAAATACTATGATTCCAACCCCAGTGTGAAATAATTAGAAAAGGTTGCTCTATCATTAGTAAATGAGTAGCAGCGGCTGCAAACTGAATATGGTATTACAAAAGCTAGGCTGAAGCTTTTGTCAGAGAGCAGCCGTTACCTGCTGCTAGAGATGTGCCACTACTGCCATGTAAGCAATGTGCCAATATCCAGTCATCTTAGTTTCTAATAAACAAATGTACCTGTCATCTACTGTATATAGGACAGCTCACACAATTTTCTCAAGGCCCACAGGCTGTGCAACACACTACTGTTGATGCTGGGTAATGTTGGGAGGTATTTTATTCCATATTTCCTACCAGGAAGTGGAAAAGAAAACACAAAACCCCACTGAGATGCCAGGTAAGAAAAAGGAGTAAAATTTATCTCTATCTGATGTCAACACCCACACACAATCAGACACATGCTGTCTCCACAGGGCTCTACCATGAAGACCTTTCACATAGCCAGTCAGGCATGGAATAACAAAACACACGGCCTGGCACACATACACACATCTACACTCTGCTTGTTTACCTTGCAGAGAGCAGTTGCAGTAAATCAGAGGGGAAAATTATTCTACAGACATAATAGCCTTTCCTGTCAGCTGTGTAGAAAGTTCCAGTCAGAGACACCCAAACCTTCATCACCACCATTCAAGGTTTCACCTCCTTACCCTGCCCAGTGACAGGACTCTCTGCCTAGATACTGTACCTGAAGCAGTTTGAGTGGGGTTTAGAAATGGTTCAAACCTACAGTGACAGTTTTTGTCTCTATTTAATGGACTTCAATCACATTATGGCCTAAAATCTGTCATATGTGACCATGATGAGGTTGCAGTACCTTTACGTCTGGCTGTCTGCACAGTAGCTAGACTGCTCTGGGAACCCCACTGAGGCCGTTAAAGTAGCCAGGAGCGGGAAGTAGTTAAGAAGGCAGGTAACACAAAACACCCACGGACAGAAATACTGAGACCTATTTGCTACCAGCATAGATTGAAAAAGGGGCAAGACTGTATTTCTTATTACTTGTACCTGTGGGGAAAACAGAGAAGTGAGGAAAGAAAGAGAAAGAGAGATGGGGGGTTATAAAGGTAGAGCATTGCTTTGACCAGAATAGATCAAGGGTTGGAGGAAAAAGAGGGAGTCGCTGCCATGGCAACTGCTCATGTTGGCATTTTGTGTACGTGCACAGCAAAGTGTGAGGCGAAAGACAGAATGATAGTTTGGCAGATACAGTCTCTGTGACATTTAGACATGCTAGCCCTGCCATGATATCCCTTATTGAACCAATGCCATATCAAGACCACAAGGCTGGTCATGGTCCAGCATTACCTCACCAACCAAAGATGGTTGGTTGACCCAAAGGGAATGCAGATGTTGTTTCTGACGCGTGATTCCAGAGTTCAAATGAAAGCATTAGTAAATTCCCATCACTCTTTTCCTAGAACATTTATATGGTAAACAGCTTCCAGATGGCAGCTCCATGGCCAACTTCCACAGTGATTTTTCCCATCCTGGTACTTTTGGCTGATGGGTGATAGAAGCAAATTCCAATGCCATATTTCACAAATAAACAACACGCCTAATGTCAGATATTTTCTCTTGGAAATAAGGTTTAAGTAAGCTGAAGTTTAAGGCATCTACATTACATTCAAAGACTCAACACAGGCCCTGATTATACGCAGTGGTAGTGCTGACCCAAAGTTGGTTTTTAACATGCATTGCCCTTGAACAACAAATCAATCAATGGACATAGTGAGATGAACGCGTTGGTGACACTGGCAGATATTCGTCTCTATTTGGAGTCGGCGGGCTGTGCCAGTGAGAAGCCCCAGACAGGTGCACCGCTGTGAAGGAGTTATTGCTACTGAAGCCTCTGGCTTTAGCTGGGAGTGTCACATGGCAACCTATTATGAGATCCTGGTAAATAAATGCTTGCATACACATAGCATCTGTGTGTGTGGCTGTGTCTGTGTGTGCAGAGTATGTAGAAAAGCATAGCTAAATAATGCAGTCTCTGAAGCGATGTTCGAATTTCCTGCAGCATATAGTCATGATTGCCAAATGAGGTTGTTTTTACCAACAACACTTCTGGCTCGAGATGTAAGCCACAGCACCATTTCCATCCGGTCTCAAACTCAGCCTTGATACGTGGTATGCGCTCTACCAGGTGAGCAGGGAACCCCTCTCTTATTATTTTTTATTTTTTTATTTAAGTTTTTATAAAAATTATAATATTTAAGTATAGTACATGTTGTAGCAGAAGCTAGTCAATACATTTGCATTCTGTAAAACCCCTATATTTGCCATGTTTAATTGTGTAAGACCTGAGCTTCCCTTTCTGCAGAAAAAATCAGATAGGCCAGTTTTTGATGTGTTTTGTTTTTTAATTATATCTTTTTCTGTATTTGTACATTTTATAGTATGTGTCTACTAATTAACAGTCAACAGTTTACTTTGTTTTATTTCACAGTAAACCATTAACATCTCTAGGGCTAATCTGCCTCCATATCAACAGTATTTCCCCAAAATAAAGCATAGAGATCAAAATTCTTTGAATTCAGAAATTCTTCCAATTTAAGTCAGTCTTTATGTTGGCAAGCACACAACTTCAGTAGGAAAAACATATACAGTCTGAAATGCTAGGTTGTTCTCTGTTACTGTTACTTATGTGTTTTTTAGCCAAAAAATAAAAAAAATTAAACAAAAATTGATGCTTTAACATTGTTGCTGGGCAACCAATAAAATTTTTAATTACGATTAATCGCATGATTTTCTTGCGATTAATCGCATTGTTATGTGTAAAATTTAATAATGAATTCTAAAGAAGTGTATTGCGCAATTTTAATTTAAATGTACTGTTATATACACAAAAGTGTAATAACGTGGTTTGCAAACACTTTACCAGCAGTATTCCCTTTACACAGTAGTGATAAAATATTTCTTGTAAATCTCAACTTAAACATTAATGTAATCAAGTCAAATATTAAACCAAAGCTATTTGCCACTGCCAGGGTGCCAGGTCCCTTTTATCTAGCTTGTTAAAACAAGTTACCATCAATCAACCAACCAATTTTCTTGTTTTTTTTCCGAACAGGTATCAGGCATCTTTTATCAGGGAACAGCAGAAACAGTCTGTTCAGTAGGGTTGGGACGATGTCTACAAAACTACACTGAAACATCGGGATGGACGATGGCATGGCATTGCGTCATTAATCAGAATCAGATTTATTGCCAGGTATGTGTACACATATGAGGAATTTGACTCAGGATTGTACATTGCTCATGATGTGCTTACTCATACAAAAATACCATAACACAATAATAAAATAAAATCAGACACAAACTATAGTATAGACAACACTAATATACACACTATGAACAAAACAATATAGACATATTGACAAATAGTGCAGTGATCATAGTGCAAAGGATGCAAGAGTAAATTATTATTCTCATTATGTACATGTAGAAGGTGGATATGATATACAGGTACACATACACATACATGTACAAATGTACACAGTGTGATAGTGCAAAGGATGCTGGAAAAAATAAACAAGACCTATGACCTTATGACCTGAGGTAGGTGTATTTGTATACAGTGTATACAATGACATAGTATGAACAGCACTGAAATAGAGAATGGTGAATAAATAAATAATAAGTGGTAACCAGTAAACAGGTGGCTGATTAGAGGTAGAGTTACTAGGTTATTGCACAGGAATCGTTCCTGACAGTGTCAGAAATCAGCTGTTCATCAGAGTGATGGCTTGTGGGAAGAAACTGCTTCTGTGTCTGTTGGTTTTGGCGTACAGTGCTCTGTAGTGCCTACCAGAGGGGAGGAGCTGGAACAGGTTGTTAACAAGCAAGCGGCTCACTTGCTGCCGTAATAACGGATCACGGGTGGAAAAATATGGAAAAAAGATGACAGCGTAGTCTGCAGAAGCCTCCCTCCACTGCTTGTTTGGGTGGGGGATTCGCAGGCTGATCAACATCCTGCCCCTCCTGTGACCCATGGTTTGACTGTATGTGTATTCAGAGCCAGTGAGCAAGGGACTTTCAAACTAATGATAATAAAATAAAAACTGCGTTAACGTGCAATAAAATAGGCCTAATTGTCAGCATTAATTAATTAATGCGTTAATGCGATAATAACGCATTAATGTGCCCAGCCCTAGTTAACATAGGTTTAGAAGAAACTCAGGTTCATGGCTGAAACAAGCACATTATTTATCTGGTCTTGAATTTGGTTGGCCATCCATATTGGTAACAATCTTCAAAATGGTGGTTGGAACTTTTGGCAGCTAGCTTTGGTTTCATTAGTTGTTTCATTGCTAAAAAGTCTATTGCAGCCCTATTTAGTTGATCCTTCGTCTGTCTGGTTAGCTGGATATTTACATGCATGTCAGCCAAATTAAACATAAACTTGAGCCACACTGTAAATACTAACAACACGTGTGTGGAGTAAGAAGCTCTGAATCATAGCGAGAATTTGTGTTATTTCTCAGTTTGTTTTTTGTTTAAGATCCTCCAGCTTCTCATCTCCAGCTCTCTTTCCTGTTTTCCCTGCATCATATCTTCTCTGGCACCTTCTTGCTTATTCTTCCTCCCTTCACAAGACAACCCTTATCTCTCCTGCCCTCTCACCTCATCACTCCTCATCTTCTCCTTTTATCTCTCCTCCTGTTCTGTCTCTCCTGTCCTCCTCTCCGTGACCTCCACAGTGCATTCCTGCACGCACTGTATGCTGCAGAGAGAGCAGGGTTGTATAAGAACTGTATTAAATAACATTCATAAAGAGATTGATGAGGTACTCTTCATTTGTTGCCCTTTGCTCTGCTCTGTAAAGCCCTGCTGGCACAGAGAGAAGCTTATATAAAACACATCTTATATGTGTTTCCGTGACTTGATGAAATTATGCAGGAAAGATTATTTTTCTTGTTCTTAACTTCAGCTCAGAACAACAAACAGAAATTGTGGATTTTTAGTTGATGTTATGCAACTAAGAATGGGCAATGGAGGATGACAAATTCTTATACCTTAAAAGTTGAGGGTAACGGTTTTAAGATTCATCAGACTGGGTTTGCAGCTCATGAAAAGTTAAGCTGTTTATGTTTTATTTTCTGATCTGGTTCTTTAAAGATCACTAAAACCAGAGCTCACAAGATTAGTTGATTAGTGGAGGATTGCCTTGGATAAAAGTCACTGGGATTCATCTTTTGGGAATCCAAAAAAGGTTAAAGTCAAGGGCAACTGACTTGGTTGACTATACTTCTTGACTTAACCTTTTTTGGATAACTATGACCTGGATGACTGAGAACCGGCCATCACAGCCATCTTCTGGGAACCATGAATGTCTGTGTTAATCCATCAAGCAGGTGCTAGTTTACAGGATAGATGCCAACTTTGGTGGTGCTAGAAGAAAAGTCAGGGGATCACCAAAGAAGGTGGATTTGTCCTCTGGGATGATGAATTTTTGTCAAACATTTCGTGGCAATCCATCCAATTGTTATAGATAGATAGATATTTAATTCTAGGCAAAGGTGGTGGACAGACCAACAAACCTACATTGCCATCTGTAGAGCCCTGCTGCTTGCACAGCTAAAAACCAGTAGGATGCACAATATATTTTCTCAAATGTAACTCTAAATCAATGATGCTCCTCTCGTACAGACAAAGAACTTCCAAAGCATTGATTACCAAATTTAGAAGCTAATTCAGTAAGAATGTCCTGGTCAGACTAAGACATAAACAGAGCCGTTGATAAGACCATACTGTCTATCACATTAGCCTTGTGCCTACAGTGTGTGTCCATATACAGCAAATGTATGTGCAGTGTTTTCTTTACCCTATTGCATAACAGTTCCACACTGTCCAAATATTCGAACCATATACAGTTAACTCATACATATTATTTAGTGTTAACCAAACACCAGCTCCTAGCTTTGAAATAACATGTAGGGGTTCTTTTTGGGAAAATGTCATGGGGGCCTGCTCGTTCATAAAAAAATACCTTCACAATGGAAAGGCACAATGGGATTTAAAAAGCCAACTCATTGACACCTTCCACACTACCATCAGCCAAACACATACGCACACACACAGTGCGTATATGTGACTAAGGTCAGGAGAGTTCAAGAGCCCTTTGCCTCACCTTTTTCCTGTATGACAGCATTTCATCACAGAGGTCGACTTCACCAGGAAGTCAGGTCTTACCTTCGTGAGATTCTCACAGCTAAATGCCGTAGATAGGGGACATAATATTTCCTGGCTCTGTTATGACACCATGACACAAAACAGCTGCTTTGAGTCAGTGGATCTCTATTATGTGGAAATATTCTGCACATGTGTGAGGAGACCTCACTAACCTGTTTGTGATTGTGACGTGATACCGGTTCTGTAAAAACAATGAGACTCCATTACAGTTTTCATTATAAGGTTCAATAATGAGTGTTGGTGTTGAAAGACACTGAAATCTGAGGACCAAAAAGGTAAAAAAGTCTGAAACATGTATAATGCCACATGTCTAAAAACTGTGATTTGTAGTCAATATAAGTTAAAAGTTACATTATATAATAAGCTATATGTACAAATCTATTTAAAGTTATAAAATTAGATTGTATTCTGTACTTGCATAATATAATAATAGTTATATTAATTGACTGACCTATGGCACAAATCATGTGTAAATCATAGCCTTATCTGATCTATATTATCTGTGCCATCCATGTTTATCCTGTGAGAAAAGTGTTCCTACCCGGTAAACCTAGGTGACTGTGTGGTGAGAAAAGCACTGGTCAGAAATGAAGCATGATACTGAGACTGACACTGAGAATAACCTATCTTAGACAACATTACAGTGTGTTCTCTGCGCTTTACCAACACAAGGTGCTGGCAACAAGTAATTAACAAGATTACCACGGTTTTTAATTGCAATCACCACTGAATAAAATATGGTTATGGGACCTGATACACTGGTACAGGTTGTTCAGGTTGCATAACATGCCCTAAACACACGTGTTCAATTAAAACACAAGCAACCCTGTTGAGTTAGTGGCATTCCGGAGCTTTGATACAGTTTCTCTACCCATTTTTCTAAATGTTTTTTCACAATGTTAAGGACATGGTAAAGAGAACCAACAACAAATACAATACTGACAAAACAATGGCACCCTACAGGAATGAAGAGCAACATGACTTGTTTGAACAACAGACGATTTTTAGAGAAGGCACCTAATTTACATACAACATAGATGGTTGTTTTAAATAGTACCTTTCCCCATTATTTGCTGCACGAACTAAACATGAGACTCATCCCCACAGATGGTTGTAATTACAAATTCCTCTCCAAGCCATATCTTCTAGATATTTGGGAGAATCTGTTGTTACTAAACCCTATTGTTACAAAGAGCCTGTGATTTCTGTTGTTGTTCATGCGATACATACTTTTCCTATTTAAACTCTGGTTTGAAAGCTACAACTGAATATCACACACTGACATATTTTGGTGCTTCCTATGCTATGCCACTTCTGCCAAATTGATCATTCAGCTTCAATGAATCAATTACTTTATTTGTCCCCAAAGGGTAATAGGTTGTGCAGCTGCACAAAAACACATGATAAAAACTCAAAGCACATGAAAACATCATGTAAATAGAAAATAGGGGGGGGATACAAGTTTAAACAACTCAAAAATTATTTTAAAATAAGTTCAATCATGAGTAAAAGTGTTTTTATGTCTCATTTTGGCTAATGGAGCTCTAAACCTACAACCTACATCACATTTTTGCACGAGCCAAATATACTGTGGGACAAAACCTCAGTTAGCTAATAACCCGTCAAATACATGGTGGTGTATACACTCGCATGCTACAGACATCCCTAGCTAAATCTAACTTTGAACAGTGTTACGTATCTTAACAGGCTACGAAGATGCAACAGTGAAGCCAACATTGACCTTTAAGAACTGAAATTTCCCCATCTAAGCAGCTATAAGCATGTACATTCATATAATGAGAGACAAAAGAACTGCTACAACACCAAAAAATTCATTTTATTAAATATCATGTATTATAATCATTATAAAACATTGTGTTCAATATATCATATTATTATATATTATATGTCTGTATACAGAATTAGAAGAATTAATTGTGTGTCCTGAGAGAAGGTGAAACAGGTTAAACTGTGTGCAATGCAGAGTGATTGTGAAGTAACACCGTAGGTATTTACGTATCATATCATTGTGTCAGCATGGTCATGTTTGTGCAGTGTGTGAGCACAGACAATAGGCCTTTGTCTCTCTGCATCCTATTTTTCTCTTGTGGGCTGACACAGACATCCATGCACACCAACACACACACACTTACAAACACACACTTCATCTACACACAGTTCCTTCTGGCTTCCGTCAAGTTACAACAGTTTAGAGACAGCAAAACAGGAACAATCTGATCTTCTCTTCCTGCCTCACACTTCCTGCCCACCCCGTCATGCGATGACGATAAAGAGACAAACAGATGAATGAGGAAAGGAAAAATAAAAACTCAAGAGGATGAAAAGAAAACTGAACAGAGGCTGAAAATCAGAGAGGGGGTGTGGGGTGGGAGAGAAAGAGGCAGGTATAGTGAATAGAAGGTGGTCTGCACTACGGATGTGGCCTGAGATCATAGGAAAACAGTGGGGCCACGAGCATTGTGGGGAGATTTTGTAGTAGGCAGGTGCTGACTGTACACAAACAAATTACAAGCATTCTATGTGAAGCATTTAGCAGTGAATCCCTACATCATTATATAAAATTTACCATGTAAGTAAATACTTCTGGATTAAAATGTTAGGGTTATGAGTACAGAACAATGGTACTGGTGTGTTTTAATGGACAACACTGGTGTAACCTTATATTTTCATTAATATCAACAAATCCCCTAAAGAGCAATTAATGTATCCTTCTAACTGTGTGGCTACAGTATGATATGTCATGTGCCTTTGTACCATAAAACTCTGATGTTATCCAAAAATATTACATACATAGGGTAGGGATATGTAACTACGCTGTACATATATACATAACAAATATAATTCAATTCGGGATATGACTAACATTTACTTGTGTTAGCCATAAAATCTGATGATTATTTTTTTAATTAAAAAAATAGAAAATAGTGAAAAATACCAGTCACAAACAGTCAAAAACCAATAGATATTCTGATTTAATATAACATATTACAAATAACTGAAGCTGGAACCAATGAATGTTTGGCATTTTTTGCTAGAAATAAAAATACTTTAACGATTAATCAATTAACAAAATAAAAATGATTTTCCTGTTGACTAATCAATTAATTATTTGAACTCTAGATTAGACAAATTTCCATTTAAGATTAGTAACAAGTACAAGGCATGTGTTGTTTAACAATAATATTATAGTAACCAAACTTTGTAATACAATATCAATACAAAAATAGAAAAGAAAATATACTAAGAAAAAATGTGAGATTAAAAACAACAAACTTTGAGAAAAATACAAAACTACTAATTATTTTTTGGACATTGGACATGTGTCTTCTGAAAAAACTCATCAGCTCATGTTGACATACAGTGAACTACACCAATTGCATTTATAGTAATGAAGCAACATATTGTCCAAATGTAACAGTATGGCTCTTTCAAGGTTTTGTGGACAACGGCGAGAAATAAGATCTATCAGGTTGGGGTTGTGGCAGACAATACTTTAAGAACACATTTCTTGTTGGTTTTGTTTTTTCATGAGATTTGTTGATAATAACAAAAAGATAAAATGACAGCCTCATCCTTTAATGAGCTATTGAACATATTTCATGTGTGCCAGGTTCTGGCATGCTGCTATGATAAAAAGAATGTATAAGAAGAAAGAAGAAAATCAAATAAATGTATTGCATATAGGACTGTTTACTTGCAGATTCCCTGCAGTCAATCGTACTTACACTTGGTGAACTTAGGTTGCAAAAAAAAGTTGATTGTAATGCATAATTCAGTGACGACCTCGTTTGCCCTTACACTGAAAGGTCATAATGCACGTTATGGAGCTTGTTTACCAGCTATAAACTCTTACACATTTTCCCAAACTCTATAACACACACACACACACACACACACACACACACACACACACACACACACACACACACACACACACACACACACACACACACACACACACAAACTCAGAGCACCTGATGAGCTGCGGTTGCGAAGAAGGAAGTGAAAATTCAGTCCATCTGCTTTGACAGGAAGTCAACAGAAGCCACATACAGGCATGCTGACGTCAATCAGAGCCACAGGAACACCTCCCCACAGCACACACACACTCATTACTCACAATGATGCATATATGCCATGATAACCACTCATCGAATCATACACCTTACCAATCCACATTTGCAAAATCGCAAACTTTAAATACCATCACATTCTCCATTATACACACGTCAACGTTTTACACATGCATACAGTACAAACATAGACTAGAAAATAACATTTGGCTTCCTTTTCAACAACATGAACTCATGCCTTTCATTAATAACACCTTGAAACCAATAAAAATGTATAAAACAAGAATTTGGTCTGGAAAGCTTGCATGTGTGTAAAAATATAAAAGAAAATATTGTTATTTTTGTGAAACTGACTGAGGCTTCATTTTAACAAGTTCTACTTTGATGTCATCTCTGACCCAAGTTGGTTTCATGTAAAATATGTTGGTTATTTGATGGTTAACTGCGCTCTCTGTTCTCAGTTTTGTTGTTGCTCATCTCTGTCTCTCCTTACACAACAACACATGTCACGGTTAGTGCCTAGAGTGTGGGAACATCTGCCTATAGATTTGAGGTTAAACGTTTGATACTTTATTGTTTTATCAAAAGAATTAAAAATATTTTTATCAATGCCTCTCTGATTAAATATATAATAAAATGATTTTTTTTTTTGCATAACGCACATCATACACCTTTTAATGGTCATATGCAAAAGCTCTGCATAAAGATACTACACAATGTGCATTTTGTATTTAATTTTATTCATGTCTTACTCAAAACATTGTGGTTCTGTAATAACAAGATATATTTTTGAGTGTTTGGGACACACTGAGCCTTGGAAGCCTAAGCAGAGTAGGGTATTATGAAGGAGTGATTTGAGAAATTTTACTTTACTTTTTAATGCCATTAAAAATGTCACTCAAAATGACCACAGTCACTGATGTACTATAGGTGAGAGAGGATAAAACACATTTATAACAGCTACCTTTCAATCTTCCAGGACGCGAGTGTTGGATACTTCAAAAAACAGATTCTGAGGAGAGTATGACTTTAAATCAACAGTATATTTTTCACAAATATATGACAAAGACCTGTCCATTATATTTTTCACCTGCACAAAAAAATCTGTCTAATGAAATAAAAAATAAAAAATAAATAAACATTAGCAAACACAGCAGTTAGAATGCAACATTATCTTTCATCTGAAGTGTTTTTGGCCGCCTGGTGAATATAAGTCCAATATCCAGCTCCTTCTAGCTCTGTTTTTGGGTGTCTACAAACTCTTGAAATATCTGCCTCTTTAGGTGCTAAATGCTACATTGTGTTCACCAGCTAGATGCTAACTGTTTCTGTCTGCTGGTTGGTGCTAAACTTGTAGTGTGCAGTGGTTCTTTCTTTTTTTTTTGCTGAAAACAGCTGCTTGCTGCGGTCAAACATGACGCTGACAGTAAACCAAAAAAGTGAAGTTGTACAGCTAAACAATGAGCTGAAACTCGCAAAAGCCAAGGGGGGCTGCAGATGCAGGTTATAATTCTCGGTAAGTTGATTGAAGTGACATCCCTCACATTGTCACATTGTTTTCACATCGTCATTTCATTTAGATCAAATATTGATTATAGCTGCTCTAAGTTTCGTTATTTTCTTAAATCTTCTGTTTTTGGAAACGTCATCACAACTAAATGTCTAACCCTAACATTAACCAATACCAGGTCTTAAAACAGTCCTTTGACCAGTCCTCACAATGCAGAAATGTCCTCACTGCGATATTTTAAAACTGAAAGTCAGGATACGCAAAAACTACCTCTAAACACTTTCAGATACATATAACTTCCAGATGTGTGTATAAAAAAACATTTATTTAACGTGTATTTATGTATTTATGTATTTGTGTGTGTGTGTGTGTCTGTGTGTGTGTGTGTGCGCATGTGTGTTGCGAGTCCGAGTGTGTAGCAAATGGCCTTGGCTAAGCTTGTGAGCAGACACAGATCCCAGTATCACACAGAGAAATTAAAACAGAAAAAGATTCACAAGCAATGCACATTTTCAACCACACACACTCATGTAAAGTACTCCAAAGTCGTCTGAGTTTGTACACATATGCTTATACACTGCCTCTTACTGGCGTAGACATGAACACATACTGTAAAGATAAACACACGCACAGCTTAAAATCAAACTTGAGGTTTGCTGTTATCTTTGAGTGAGCTGTTTTAATAGCCCTTACTGTGTGTGAGTCTGCATGTACATGAGTGTTTGTCTAAACCACCAGTCCATTTGTGTTTGAACAAGGTTAATGAGCTTGATGACAAAATAGTCTGGACTACAAAGTTGAAACTGGAGACAGATGGCGAAAAAAGTGAAAGTTGTCACGTACGCCAGTTCATGAGCAAAGGACGAGACGAAGGAAAGGCAGGGAGGGAGTAGGAGAGAATAATGAGAATATAGAAAAATGGTAGCAGGAGAAAGATCAAGCCAGATAAACCAGTAAAAACGACATGTTCTTCACGCAGCTTTACAGAAGTCAGACACATAGTAGGACATTCCTCTAAGCCTCTTACCTGGGAGACAAACCCTGGTGATTGGAGGCTGAGTTGTTGCTGCAGGAGACCTCCTGCAAGAAGTAAAGCCAGACAGAAAAAGAAAGATGTTAAGTTAATAATAAAAAAACACCATACATACAGGTTGTATTTAATCTTAAGTCTTTAAAGGATTGGTACACCCAAACAATGAATAACATTTTCTCACACTAAGGTAAGAGATTTTAAGGTAATTCATTTAAGTTACTGGAATAGTTCAACATGTTGTGAAATATGATATGGATATTTGGTTTCTTGGCAAGAATTAAATGACAGGATTGATACCACTTCATGTCTGTACGATAAATATGAAGCTAGTAGCCAGCAGCAAGTTAGCCTAGCTTTTCAAAAAGACTGAAAACAGGCAATTGAAACCACTGCACCCACAAATAGTTTTTTTTATATGGATTAAATAAACAAGATATAACGTGGTAAATAATGAGCTTTAGTGGTGCTGGTTGGGGAACAGAGCAGGGCTAGCTAAGCTAACCGGCTGCTGGCTATAGCTATTGAACAGACAAACATAAGACATCTTCTCATCTAACTCTAGGCAAGAAAGCATATTTCCCACAAAGTCAAACTATTCTTTTAACTGACTCTTTAAGTATGACAGACTTCTTTGTCTGTTCCGGGAATTAACATGGGGTACCCCCCACCCACAGAGCATAAAATGGATCATGAATGGGATCACTTCAGTCAAGTTGAAACAGCTCCTGAAGTGAGATCAGATATTTACTAGTTTTGTTTTTATGGTATTTTTATTGTAATGGAGCCTTATGGTAGTTTAGGTACATATGTTGTTTCATATACCATTCCACATACCATCATCATCATCCACGTCCTATCAATAACACTACTGTAGGCAGTCCGTATAAACATTTCTTCCCGCTATCTGCATACTGAGACACGGAGCTCTCTGCAGAAAGCAGTGTAACTTGCTGCACCTCGTTAAGCATTAACAATTGTATGTGAATGTTATATCTTTAGAGATATGTTCATATCAGCTAATGTTTGGGTTTGTGAGCTCAGGCACAGTCTGTGTACAGCATCACATGAGCAAAGCCACACCGCCAAACCAAAATGTGTGTAATCATAATAAATGGTCAAAACCCCAATGTGAGTGTACAAGACGAGTGACAAGACAAGTGACTTGTCAGAATAACTGACGTGAAAAGGTGGCATCTTGAAGGGAAAAAGACGTGCGTATTTGTGTGTGTGTGAGCGAGAGAGTGACAGCTGGAGAGTGGGCAGTTGAGATACATTTCCTTTCAAGTAGTACTGATCTTGTGTGTGGATATGTGTGCATTAGCATGTTGGTCCATGTATTTGTACTTGTGTACAGACAGGTTTCAGGTGTTCAATACTGGAAGCTGTGTTAAAAAGTGTTAATACGGCCTGCGGAAGAGATGAGTGCTCTTAGCGTTTTTAGAAACCGATACACAGCGTAGAGGGAAAGGTGCCCTACATAAAGATTTCCTGTGTATCTGCAGACTTGCCTACATTAGAAAGTGTGATGCTGAAGGTGACTGCTGCTGCAGCTTTAAAGAACTGTGTTGCTTTTATTAGACTAGAGCTAAAATTTAGAAAATTGTAACACGCATTTTTCATTATTTTGTGACCAAATGATAAATAGATTAATTGAGAAAATAATCAGCTGACTAATTGTAATGATCATCATTAGTTGCAGTCTTAGATTAGACTCATGGACTTGGACTGTTTAAAATAATTGTAGACTGTACTGGTATAAAATAACTCTTACTTATACTTTGGAAATAGCTTTCACTTTACAAACCACTAACAAATGTGTTAGTGGTTTATAAAAGTGATTTATCTCAAATTTCTTAACACACAGCATGGAAAATAGATATAGTAACAGAAGTGCACTGGTTTGAGAAAGTACCAGAGATTATGTTATTTTATCCGAGACACACATGATAAGCTGGCCACTGAAGCAGTGCAGAATAAATGCCATGGGGACAACAAATACTTTAAATGCATACAATTGAGGCATTCCATCTGTCTCTGTCTATTTCTGTGAGTTATTACAAGGCATGTGCTGTGTTTGTTGGCTGGATTACTTTCGCTGTGGTGTCGACGTCACGCCTTAGTCTATTTAAAGTGCAATATGGCCACCTTGTGGTAGATTTTGGAACTGCACATGCTGACTAAATGAGCAACCATCTTTGCCTGTGACTTTTTTTGTGCTTTTAACAGAGGCTACATTATTTTGGAGAAGTGAATGCATTTGATGTAGTTTCACTTCCAAACACTTTCAAATGCATTTTGCACTCAGCTACAATGTAATCTAAAAATTTATCCCAAAACTGTCTAAGTGAACTTTAACTTGATTAATTGTTTCATTATCAGCTGGTTTGTTTGATTTTAGAGTCTACCAGAAGTATTTTCCTAATGTACTACTGCATTTAAATGTGAACTCTAAGGAGGTCACTAAACTATTTGAGAAAAAATTGTTTGACTGCTGGTCTCGACTCTAGCCACTTACTTGCTGGAGGCGCACTGGACATTGGTCAGTACGGTGAAATTATTCCTTACACTTCGAAGGCTTGCCAAAACCTAGAAAAGTAGAGGAGATAATCATTAGGATTTAGTTGTATCATAGCTATTTAACTAACTTAACAGTTTCTGCTTGGATGTAGCACAGGGTGCAATACATCTATAATCATATAGAGCTAATCATTATAAAATTATACACGTTACGTGCTTGTTTGAATTCTGCACGTAGGGACAGTGACACGCTTACATTTGTTTAATCATTGTTAGTAACTATATTTCCCACTGCATAATTATATATATAATAAGAATTAGTGGTAATATCAGACTTTTTAACATCAGACAAATTTTGGGTTACAGACAGTAAGACATTTACCTGAGCAAAAGGCGTTACGATCAGGTCATCACCATGTCTGGAAACGCACAAACAAAAAGAGAATGGTGTTAAGAAACATCCTCAAATACACACCAGATATCAGGTTTTGCTGTTGCATAAAGCTCATATGCTAAGTGCTTCCTTCCAGTGTGGTCATGTTTGAAAGCAAAGATGTTAAGAAAGAAACTAAATCTTTAGTACTAAATAAACAATTACTACCATGTGCAAGCAGGCCCCTTTACTATAATTAAATGAGAAAGATAGAGCCCAGAGAGGGAGAGGAATATGGGGGGGTCGTCATGGGTGAAAAACAGGAGCCTTCTGTTCTGGTGGGATGTTACCTTATAAGGCATTTAACTCTCACCTATTTTTGTAAGCTGAAAAAGGGCAAAATACTGAATTACTCTTCAATGGGTCATGTTATATAACATCTGTGGACTCCTTACACCCACCCGCCATAATAGAGTGCCTGTCATCAGGTCTTCCACTTGGGGGCAGAGCAGTAGTACAGGAGCAAGTGAGGCAAGACTGAAGCCTACTGTACATCTAGTGATAAAATGATAAAACAGCACGGGAACTGTGGCTGCAGTCAGAGCATTAAAAGACAAGACATGCGTAAAAATCTATGAATTCTGATGAAAATAATCCTTTAACCTAAAATGTATTCAACTTGAATTCATCTTAATTAGGGCAGATGATAATTCACTATAACTCATTGCAACTTTTCAATTTTAACTTTATTGTCACCAGAGAAGATTTGTCTTTACGCCATGTGAAACAAAACACAGTGATTCCAACATAAAACACAATAAAATACATTAATTATATATTAGAAATACTTAAAACATATCCTTAAAGCCTATTTGCATTGCGTGTACTATGTGATCACATCATGTTTGTGAGTTTAAAATTAATGATTCCAAGCAAACTTTAACTGAAAACAGTGGAAAAGGCTAAATTTTATTGAACATCATTTTGATATTTTTAATTGTAATTTTGCATAAATTCAAAATGTTATGATAGATATTGATATTGAAAATACTAGAGCATCTTCACTTAAGTAAAATTTTTAGGATTAGTGTATAACAATACAATGTGTTTTTTTTGTTAAACTACCATTATGGAGAGCACAATAATGAATTTAACCCTAATTTGTTATTTGCTAGATTGATTTAATTGTGTCTATTATGTATATAGTAATGTGCTTTCTGCTTGCCACCTTTTACTGTATATATCTCTCTCTGGCATGTATAAACTGTACTTGTGCTATGTGTTCACGTGTATTTTCATGTGTTTTATATTTACAGTTCAGAGGCGATGGAGGAGTTTCGTGACATGGATTTGGGCGACAGATCATAGTCGCTGTCAGAGCGATAGAGGAAGGACTCTCGACGCTGGTTATGACCGGGGAAGTTGGTGTGGAGGACCAGACCAGAGCCGGGGGAGGTCTGGGGATCCAGAGGGCTGCAGCTAGCAGACGGGCCATTCTCCACATCGAAACTGAAAACAGACAGACACACAGAAGACATTAATTAATTTAAATTAAGATAGGAGAATGCTGGAGCTGGTTTTAAGATTCAAGGTGCCCTACAGTAGGTTTCTTGGTGGTGTTAATCTGTTATGGACACACCGCTGACGTAGAGGATATAACCTCATAACGTTCTGGAACAACTGACCAGAGGAGATTAGGCTTGCAGAGTCTGTTCCCTGTTTTATCTCACTTCTTAATTAGAGTCTGACCGATATGGGATTTTTAAGTCCGATACCGATTTCGGTATTTGAGAATTTTAAAATCCGATAGCCGATATATTGGCCGATATTCTTTCCCCCCCTTATTTTAAGAAACGCATAACAGAAACAAAGATTATCCCTAACATTTGTTATGTTGAGACCTCATCAAGATACCATGACGCAATGCAGTTTAAAAATAAACTTTGTTATTGCTAGAAATAGTACTTTGAACAGAAGTACAACAAAATATATTAAAGTTTTGATAAATAAGAGTCAAATGTATAAAACTACAGAAAACATTTTAAAAATATCTGATTTATTATAAAGGACCACTGCTAACGGACATTAAATTAAATAGTGTATGTATTGTGGGGGCCAGCGAAACATAAGCCATAAAAAAAAACAATGTCGTGCTACAACTAAAAATAATAATACCATATATCATCTCTCATGTCATTGCTATCATAATAATAATAAACAGGGCTACATAGACAAATAATTTTATATATATATATTTTTTGTCATGCAGTAGTTATTACCTTACATATAATATGCCACGATGACTACTTTCTAAATCTAGTTTATCTGCTGCAGAATGATTTCCTTACCACCTTCTGGCTCTATGATACAGTGATGCAGAGGAAACCCTGCTCTTGAATTAATCTAATGCTACATGACTGTCTACAGGACCTGCAACTGTGTGTTAGATACTTGTTCAGCTCACGTTTATTCACAAGTCCCCCCCTGGTTTAATCATTTCTGACACACTGACTGTAACTAGAGACACTACAGTTTAATTGCTCATTAATATTAGCCTCCTTCAATGATAAATACGGCATTAACTTTGTGGCATATTTAGCAACAGGCAGCATTTTCTGCTGTTCGTGATGTTAGAAAATATTTAGAAATAATAAATTAGAGAGAAATGAGAGGACCGGTCGCTAGAACTGCCAAACTGTTTCAGAAATAAATCTACATTCATGTCTGTCAGTGTAGCCTCCAACACTAGGTTACCGGAACATAAAACACACTGCTGAGCCTCCGACGAGGAAAATTGATGAGGGCCATTTTTATTATTATTTAAGGAACACTGAGCTACCAGGAGGTTCACACCGGCAGAACACCAGCTCTGAACTCCGGTAGTCAGCTGATGCAGCGTGCCCTCTGGTGGGCAAACTATGCAACACTCATGACATGAGGAAAGGATCCGACTCTTTTAATAGTCATATATTGGCTGTTATAAAAGCCGATGCAAGTAGCTTATATTGGCCGATAATATCTGCAAAACTATAAATCGGTCTATTCTTAAGACACATTTTTACAAAAAAGCTTTTACTGTGTGATGCCTATTTTTTTTTTTTTTTTTTTTTTTTACTTATTTGCATATTGACTTGTTTATATTTTACATACTGATTGTTGGAAACCATTGTGTGAGGCCAAAGTTTATCTTCTTATTTTTCAAACTTCTCTATGATTTTATATTATTTTAAACCAATCTACAGTAAGTGCTGTTGATTTTCCTGTAATTTCATCAAAAGCTTTTTGCCATTATCCTCTTCTGAACTTCAACAGAATCATATAAACAACATTAAGTCTTTCCGACTCTCTTTTTCTGATAACGTTTTGTTTTTATTATCAGGCACTGTGTGGACTGGATTAGGTTTTAATGACTGAGCAGGGGAAAGGGGAAGAGCAATTCTTTCACATACATCAACATCCCCTTAAGAGATAAGATGCAGTCACACACTCACACACATAATTATGTACAAGACACACATACCCACATACTGTACATGAATAGACTTGACATGACCAGGCAAGAAAGGGCAGAGTGACATGACTGTATTCGCGGGGAGGAGAAAGTGGAGGAATGGGGAAAGGATGAGGTGGATCTAATGAAGACATTAAAGGAAAAGGAAGAGGCTGTATGACTGTGGTGCATCTTCCTAGATATCACTTTTAAACAAACCATGCATGTAACATGTTTCCAGCATTAGATCACTTTATTAATTTGTTCAGCCTTCAGCAGAAAGGGTGCTGGTTATACTAAAGAAGTTGTTTTGATTAATGTTGCTTTATTTTGCTTTCATCTGCTTTGGGGGGGGGGGGGGGGGGGGGGGTTGTTTCCTGTGATCACCATAAAACTTTTAAGATTAAAATTTTGACCAGGATTTTAGCTAGCAGCTTGTGGTCCTGTATGCAACTTGAAAACTCCAATTAAATTGTCTCAATGACTATTCAAAGCATAGTATTTCTATATTACACATTTCTCCTAAACAAGACAAAAACCATAATTACTGAAAATGCTGGATGATTTATTTCTGATGTTTTTCCAACAAAATTTCCAGTGTCTGAGGAAAACATATACACATAACAGCTGAGTGTTTTATTATGCTTATTTTTCTTTTATGACCGCTCCTACCCAGCCCATCTTCTGTTTATTATAATGAAATCTGGAATGGAAAACGCATCAGTTCATCTATGCAACAAGATTTTCCAACCAAAAACGTACCAGACAATGTGTAGATGTAAAAGATCTCATGAACTGGCTGCTTCTGCACCCCTACACTTGGGCTTTTGTTTGAAAATTAACTGACTTACTGCTTAATGTACTGTACATTTTATTTTTCAGTGCACATGGATGGTGTGCTTTATTAAAGTCCTTTTTGCCAACTCGTTAATACCAACCACTGAACAATTTGTAGGACATATGGGAGAAGATGGGTGGGAATTCAAATGCTTTTTTACCCCAGGGAAAGTGGGAAGGTGAGTGAAAGGCCTGTCTTTTTTTACACAAATGATTCTGGGAATCTGGGTCAACATTTATGACATCAGAGCTAAGGCTCAATTTGTAATACAAATAAAACACACACAGGTTGACGCAGTGTAAGAAAACTTTAGATTTACAGCATTTTTCAAAACAGTAGATCCAAATTACTTTACAGAAGGGAGAAACACCAATAGTAAACAAGATGGACAAGATAATAAATAAAACAGAATGGCTAAAAGTGTGCTAAGATAAATTAATAAAATAAATAAATAAAATCTAAAGTCAAATAGACCAAGATTGACACAAAAGAAAACAAGTTATAGCAGTTTTAAGATGCTTTTAGAAAATATGCACAGATTTGGCTTCTATTAGACAATGTTGGAGGCTAATACAATAATAAGTCGAGAAGCACCAACCAGCTTTAGTTTTCAGCCTTTCTTTCAGACTTTGAAACACACAGAAGTCTCTACTCTGAAAACATGAGGATTCTCCCAGAGGAGAGAGGTACCCAAGAAAAGTAAAAAAGGAAGGGAGCTTTCAAATACAGAAATGTGGCTAATATGCTAAATATCTGCACAAATATAGGTATTCAGTGACATGCAGAACATAATAAAGCTACGGATTGGAAGCTAAGGATTACCATGTGTTTTAAGCTTCATGCTATTGATGCCTCAGAAAGAAGAATTCAGAAGCTTTTTTTGTGAATTTTGACACAGCACTATGATCAGTGCACTGTTCACTTTGGAGTTTCTAAATATGTCAAAAATAAATTACGGAGCCGGCTCTGTAATTCTTTTGTTTTTTTTGTTTTTTTACCTACAAAGGCCCTAATATGCCATTGTACAAAGAATCACTGAAGTACTGAAAAAAAAGAAAAATATAGAAGGAATAAACACAAAAGTTCAAAGGTAAATGAAAAGTGTGCATGTGCGCCTTATATATGCATGCCTGCACAATGCACCATGCATTGAATGCTTGACTGCTCTACCCTCAGGTCAATCTTCTGCTTTGTGTGTTTTGATCACGTGTAGAGATGACTCCATTCTGGGGCCAGTGTAGGCGGGTCTAGTCATTCGCGCATAATAGACTAAATAATAACACACGCATCCCACAACTGTCCAAGCTTTTTCAATTTATATTGCATTTTAGATGAAGATGATATACAGTACCAAGGAAATTCAAAAAGGACAGCATTTTCACATGGCCATAAATGGCTCCAAGATCCAAAAAAGCTTTCTATGAAGACAGCAAAGACCTATAGTCTGTTTTTTTGGTCATGGCTGCTGTCAAGAATTTAGATCCTTTGACTCTATGTAGAGGCAAGAGACAAGTTATGATGGATACATAAATTAACATAAAACAAAGTTTACAAACCAGTTTCAAACTCAAAATCACAGAACCATTGTCAGGGGTGGAAGGAGTATTCCTTTACTTAAGTCCTAAAACCTGACTTCAGTAAAAGATGTATTAACTGCAGAATGTACTTAAAGTGTTTTCTACTGAAAAATTACCCCTGTGACTGATATATTATTATATTAATGGATTATTGCTATTGACACATTAATGGGGAAGTAAATGACTTCTACAACTACTTCATATGTAGTTCAACAGCTAACCTGATAGTAAGACATCATATTTTAAAAACCTATCATACATTTTCTGTGTAAAATTTGAATCTGCAATGTACCAGTGACTCCAGCAAATAAATGTAGTGGAGTAGGAAGTACAATATTTCACTCTAAAATGTAGTGAAGCAAAAGTAGCAGAAAATCAAAATACTCAAGTAAAGTTCAAGTACCTCAAAATAATACTTAAGTAAAGTCTTGGAGTAAATGTACTGAGATACTTTCCACAACTGCAAATGCTATGTTTTTAGCTAGAAGACTTCAGGAAGCTGGAGTGTTGTAATATGCTCCATGTTACTGATGTGTACAGCTAAACAAACACATCAGCTCCAGGCAGACCATGAGGTGAGTCACATCCTCATGAGTGAGTCTTTACAGTCATCTGTGTCATATGAGAGGGTAACAGCCAGGGTACAGGTGTTAGGATGGTGCTTTATGCTGTTATGAGAAGCCAAAGTGGATTGCCATCACTGCCCTCCCCTCTTCACAGAGAGGGCTGAGGACTATTGTGTTATGTGAGTAATAACACATAATGACATGTCCATGAAAAAGAATAAGAATAGCCACTGTTTTTTGTAATAGGACAACAGTACAGGTCACTACAATGGTCACTTAACAAGGACATTAGAGTTAGAATCGCTTAATAGGCGGTCAGTTAGTTTAGCCCATTGTTTAGTTACCACTTAGTACACCACTAACGGTCAATAGTTACACATTTTTATTATTTAAAAAAAATGGCATTTTGCTTGATAAATGACTAAATGATAAATAAAAGTCTATCTGTTGACTGACTAATTGATTCAGTACAAATAGCAAGTATAATGTATACAGCAGTGGTTCCCTAAGTGGTTGCCACACCATACTGGGTTTTATATTTACTTCTTATCCCTGAACATTTTTAATAATGTTTCATTAAATACTAAAAAACTTAAGAACAAAATGGAAGAAAAAACATCTAAATCACTGTAAACACTCTGTTAAATATGCAGTTATGCTGCAGTGGGGGAGGGGATGCCACGAAAAAGAAAATCACTATGGGTGATGTGGTTCAAAACTGTTTGGAAGCCACTTTACTATATTATAGTATGGTATGGTATACAGAAATATAGTATAAACACATCTTGATTAACAACACATGCAAATGCTTTTCACTTCTTATTGCTCTTGTAAATATATAACCAGCAAGCGAATAAAATGTGTTCTAATACTGCAACTTCAAACAAGAAATCTCAGAAACAGATGCATCAATTGACATTCAGACTACAAAGCCATTGTCTCTTAACTGCACCAACATTTGAGGATATTAATGTTAAAACACAGACAGACTCTCTTGACTCTTCTGTTTGGTTTGGTCCCCAGGTAGCATTGACTGCACCCCCCTGACTACTAAGTCCCTTTAGACC
>NC_060154.1:8783555-8807222 GCF_021292245.1 Micropterus dolomieu
TACCCCTGTGACTGATATATTATTATATTAATGGATTATTGCTATTGACACATTAATGGGGAAGTAAATGACTTCTACAACTACTTCATATGTAGTTCAACAGCTAACCTGATAGTAAGACATCATATTTTAAAAACCTATCATACATTTTCTGTGTAAAATTTGAATCTGCAATGTACCAGTGACTCCAGCAAATAAATGTAGTGGAGTAGGAAGTACAATATTTCACTCTAAAATGTAGTGAAGCAAAAGTAGCAGAAAATCAAAATACTCAAGTAAAGTTCAAGTACCTCAAAATAATACTTAAGTAAAGTCTTGGAGTAAATGTACTGAGATACTTTCCACAACTGCAAATGCTATGTTTTTAGCTAGAAGACTTCAGGAAGCTGGAGTGTTGTAATATGCTCCATGTTACTGATGTGTACAGCTAAACAAACACATCAGCTCCAGGCAGACCATGAGGTGAGTCACATCCTCATGAGTGAGTCTTTACAGTCATCTGTGTCATATGAGAGGGTAACAGCCAGGGTACAGGTGTTAGGATGGTGCTTTATGCTGTTATGAGAAGCCAAAGTGGATTGCCATCACTGCCCTCCCCTCTTCACAGAGAGGGCTGAGGACTATTGTGTTATGTGAGTAATAACACATAATGACATGTCCATGAAAAAGAATAAGAATAGCCACTGTTTTTTGTAATAGGACAACAGTACAGGTCACTACAATGGTCACTTAACAAGGACATTAGAGTTAGAATCGCTTAATAGGCGGTCAGTTAGTTTAGCCCATTGTTTAGTTACCACTTAGTACACCACTAACGGTCAATAGTTACACATTTTTATTATTTAAAAAAAATGGCATTTTGCTTGATAAATGACTAAATGATAAATAAAAGTCTATCTGTTGACTGACTAATTGATTCAGTACAAATAGCAAGTATAATGTATACAGCAGTGGTTCCCTAAGTGGTTGCCACACCATACTGGGTTTTATATTTACTTCTTATCCCTGAACATTTTTAATAATGTTTCATTAAATACTAAAAAACTTAAGAACAAAATGGAAGAAAAAACATCTAAATCACTGTAAACACTCTGTTAAATATGCAGTTATGCTGCAGTGGGGGAGGGGATGCCACGAAAAAGAAAATCACTATGGGTGATGTGGTTCAAAACTGTTTGGAAGCCACTTTACTATATTATAGTATGGTATGGTATACAGAAATATAGTATAAACACATCTTGATTAACAACACATGCAAATGCTTTTCACTTCTTATTGCTCTTGTAAATATATAACCAGCAAGCGAATAAAATGTGTTCTAATACTGCAACTTCAAACAAGAAATCTCAGAAACAGATGCATCAATTGACATTCAGACTACAAAGCCATTGTCTCTTAACTGCACCAACATTTGAGGATATTAATGTTAAAACACAGACAGACTCTCTTGACTCTTCTGTTTGGTTTGGTCCCCAGGTAGCATTGACTGCACCCCCCTGACTACTAAGTCCCTTTAGACCCTGGAGAAAATAGCTAAATATGTTTAACTATTTGGACTTCTTGACCTTTGGAAATAGAATATATTACAAAGTATGTCAATCAAAAATCCACTTACTAACCTTTCTGAAATGTGATCTGCTTCTCTTTCTACAGCTATATTTGCAAAATGAAGACTATGAGATGTGGCTGAAAGCTACAAAAACATACTAAGTAGATCTCTGAGTTTTGTTCATTTTGTTACATACTGTATGTTAAACTACAGTTACAAACTGTTACAAACCGGATCATCTAACTTCTCTATAATGGCATCCAGTTATAATTGAAAGGCAAAAAATAAGCACATTTATCTTTCCTTGCTCTGCTTAATGGGTCAAAGAAGGGATATCCAAAAATTTAGCCTTTGAAAAACAACACAAAAACAGACCTTGGGAACAAAGACCTTTTCTATGAAATGTGGTGTCCTGGTGGTTTAGTGGATTAGTGCAGTTGTCTGGGAATCCATTCTCACTCATTCCAGTCTCCCATGCTTTCTCTTTGAAGTGCATGTACTGAACATCAGCACTTAGATATTGCATATCTACTCTGTATAAAACATATACACATGTAAAAATGCTAAATTCAAGTTCTTGCTCTGTCAACCAGAAGCATGCCTTCTGTTCAGAGACAGGACGAGAACAAGGACTGTATATTAAAACTGCTGAGAGATCAAGACAACCAGATGCCAAATGCGTTATTGCAATTATGAGCTTCCGAGGTAGTAGGAAAATAGCCAGCCTAACTAGCATGACTTTAAGGAATCTGACATTGTGGGAATGTGGGTTGAAAATTACACAGATTACAGATTTCATGACGCAGAGATGTGTTTATTTGTTTTTACATGATGGCATGGCATCTGTAACCTTCCAAAGACCTACAGAGGACATTGATTCCTGGGAATTCGTTGGGAATGGACATATTTTATAATCATAATCATTACAGTGTTGTAAAGGGTGAGTTATGTTTTTGGTGTTTTGTTTCACTAAAGCAGTCAGGAAGTACTCCTTCTGACCCTACAGTGCTTTGCTATGATGACATGACATTCCTTTCCCATCCAGCTGCATCTGTCTGACTGATGAGCAGACTGACTGAGTGATAGACTTGGTGTCAAATACATGAAATTCATGACAATATCAGATAGGAAGACATGTCATGTAACACGTAAGCAGCGTTTGGTAACTTGTTTCCACAGAAGCCAAGCCAAGCTCAACCGAGAGCCATGACAGTTTTTAATGCTCATGCATATCAATAAAAATAGTACGGTATGAACAAGAACAAGTCTAGCAAGTTAGCAGCCTAATTTGGGGCTAAGTGACTGTCTGCACAGAGTCTAGATAAAGCATTTTGGCAAAGCTTTACTTTAGTTTTCCGCCAAATATTTCATAATAACTAACCAAATGAACAGTGTGTCTATTTTACATATAATTAGTTATTTCTAGGAAACTTTCAAGGAAATTAATAAGAAATTGACCTGTAAAAAAACGCCTTACCTACATTTTTAATTTAGGTGCCATTTTCTAATGCACCCCTTTATGAATAGTTTTATTTCTAACCAATGGCTGTATAAATGGTTAATAAATAATTGGTTGTCATCTAATAAGCTTTTTTGTGTGTGTATATATCTCTATCTATCTATCTATATATATATATATATCTATCTATCTATCTATCTATATTCTTTTGCAATAATCGATCAAGGCCCCTAATTGTATTCTAATTTTATAAAGAGTTTTTATTTAAAATTCTGTAACAGAAAGTTTTCCAAGCAAAGGCCTGAAGTCATTCCTCGGGGAAATTACTTCACTTCCCATGTCTAAGAAATTATGCTGTTTACAGTAGTCACTGGCCAGTAGCTTGAGTCTTATTTACTGGTAGAGTGGGACAACTTAGTGCCCTGTGTGTTGATTCATGTGTACTGTAGGTGTGTGGGGATTGATTGTAATACTGTACCCCACAGGGTGTGATATAGTTTCTAGATGGATTCTGATGTATGGGCATAATCTAATCTGAAATATGACAATATTCGTGCTGCAACTAATGATTATTTTTTAATTTAGATTAATCTGCAGATTGTTTTCTCCATTATTTGTTTTTGTTCACCCTGTATAATTTCCCACAGCACAAGTTGTTGTCTTCTTCAAATATAATGTTTCATCTGACCAACAGACCACAAATCTATATCAAAGCTATTCGGTTTACTATCATGTATGACATCAAATTCTCACATTTAAGAAGATGTAACCACTAATATTGGCCTATTTAGACATTTAAACTAAAATTAAATGACACAACGATGTCTTCTGACCCGCAAAAGCAGTGTTTACTGAGATTTCTTTTCTTTTAACTGTTGAATAGTACTACATTATAAAAACCCCTCACTGCTCACCTGAGTAAGCAAAATACAAAAAAAAGAGACTACATCTCAAATTTGGCCCCAGGCTTCGAAGTAGAAACAGATCCCCGTTCTTTCGAAAAGAGAAAGCCTCAGAGTGTCACAGACAGGGAGAGAAAGAGAGCATTCTTATAGTTTGAATTAATCTCTTCCTTCCTGCGTTATGGTGAGGGGAAACCAGTGACCATTTGTCTGTCTGGTTGTGCAAACAGAGGTGCCATGGTAACACCTCCTGTTTGTCCAAGTGTTAGCCAAGGTTTAAATATTATTTCTTCAACACACATTGAATTGGATTTTGTTCTGTCTTTAAGGGAGAAATTCTACTAATCTTGTGGCTTGAAAAATAATAGCTAAAAACCATCTGTTCCACTACATCACTAATAGAACTTTTCAAAATGTTTTGCAAATGTTTGGAACTGAAAAAGACAAGGAGAGATGCTTCTGAAAAGCAGTGGATAAAAAGACCTTTCTGTCTAACCAGACGGCTCGGTGAAATGTGCCAGAGCTCTGAAATGCCCCACAAGGATGACGAGCTGATTGAATGATCCCATTGGACAATGCAAAAATAGCTTTTAATGCTACAAAAGACTGCAGTAAGATTTCCTTACATGAATCTGCAGCAGAAATATCTAAAAATAGGTTAATTACCCAAGCTAGTCTAAACATGCACATTTCTCAACACATGAACTTTTAAAACTCTACTGGAGCAAAGGGATCAACTTTAACAACCAAGGACAAATTTAATTTCAAACTATGCAAATAGAAGAAGATCAGAACTAAATCTCAGTTTGCACACCATCTAAACACCAATCATTTGGAAGGTTGATCAAGTCAGTACGAAATAGTCAACTCCAGAAATGTGCTTTTACTTGCCTCAACTTTAGATTTTCATCAACAATATATCCATGTATAGAATCCCTAAAGCTGGATTTCTGCTTGATGCAGGGGGTTAAGAGGAGTCCCACCATACCACAGTAAGGGGGGTAGGTTTTGATGTATAGTTTATTGGATTTCACCCATTGATAGTACCACCACAGCACAGGTGGGTTGTATTGTACATGATCAGGGCGTATCATGCTCTAATTACTATATTCTAGTAACAGTGTTTACTTTGTGATATTAATTGATGGTGGTACTAAGTGATGCATGTAGTCATAGAACTGGAGTTAGATCCAGGTAACTACTTCCGTGCAGTCACTGTGTAAATATTGTTCACATTCATTCATTCACACTGAGCAGAAGGTTTGCTTTGGAGATGTCTTTGCTAGATGTGTGTGTTACTGACAAGCTGCAGATTACTTGGTCTTTCTTCAACTTCCTTAACATTGTCTTCAATATCAGCAATCTCTACCAGCATCAGAAACTTGTGGGACAAAACACAGGAAGCCCAAGGTGACCAATCACAGTTCTTGTTGTCCCTATGTGGTATCTCTGTAGCTTTGATGTGTAGTTACATTTCTGAGAAGGCCCCATAGCAACGCCGTAACAACACACAGCTTGAAATGCAACTAAAAACAACACTCATTCTATATAAAACTTTGATGGCTCTGCCCCATAATGAATTTTGTTTCCCATTGCCCCAGATTGGCAAGATGTATTGTGAAATTGCATAAACTGTAACAATTTTAAGGAGGAATTTATCCTCCTGCCCTGCAAATTATACTAATGAAAACATAAATCTCCAGAATTATGCCCATAAACCATGGATGGCTCTAACCTTTAATTTATAAAAAAAAAGAAAAGAAAAAGAAGAAGCTAAAAACACGCTGAGAATCAGATATGTCTTTTAGCCTTTTGTAATCTACCACCTAAAACAGAAGAAAACTCAGGAGTTCAACTAGATACAGCACTTATTAATAGAAATTAGGCCGCTAACGTAATCAGGACATGTGCCAAGTCATTATACATGCACATTTAGGAACAAAGTCATCTCGCGGATCGTGTTGTTTAGAAATCATTTACAGTCTAAATACCCAGCCTCACATGATTTCAAGAAACACAACCTGAATGCACCATGGTCACTCGTGTCACTGTGGGGACAAAAACTGAGGTCCCCACGGGTAGAGGTGCTTTTTGAGGGAATAAACTTGGTTTTAGGGTTCAGGTTACAATTAGGTTAAGGCTGGGTTAAGGTTTGGCATGTAGTTGTGATGGTTAAGGTTAGGGTAAGGGACTAGGGAATGCATTGTGTCAATAAGATGTCACCACAGGGATAGTACAAAGTGAGTGGGTGTGTGTAAAGTAAAGGTTATGAATAGCAGAGGGTGACACTTATTTGAACTAACAGAGAAGAACTGAAATAAAGACAAAGAGACTATGAGTGAACGTTGACAGACAGGAAAGGCAGAGTGAAAACTAGGAAGAAGACAGAGAAACTTTGCTTTGAAGAAAAAAGCATTCCTGGGCTGGCAAATTGCAGTGTGGCATCTCTTTTCCATTACATTCCCTGGTCTGCACAGAGTCAGGCTACTCGCGGTCACAGTCCCTGGTTTCTCTCTGTTGCCCTCATTGAACTGTGCTGGAACTACAACTCCTTATAATTACTTATAATTAACTTCTAATTTTCTATTCATTAAACCAAATTATTTTAGGAAGAGCGACAGATAACCACTGGAAAGTAATTATATACACTGTACTTTTGTACTGCAGTTTTGAGGTACTTGTACTTTACTTGAGTATTTAAATTTTATGCCATTTTACACTTCTACTCATCCTTCTCCACTACATTTCATAGGGAAATATTGTACTTTTTACTCATTGCACTACATTTATCTGACAGCTGGAGTTTTCGGTTACTTTTAGATTAAGAATTTACATTGAAAGATATGTGAAACGCTTATAAAATACAATCCTTTATTCAAGTTTTAAATAATGATTTCCAAACCTTTTGGCTTGTGATCCCTGATAAAAAGTCAGTGTGTACGTGGGGCCCCTTGTCATGTTTCAGATGTCTATGAGTTGTTCAGTTACGGAAAAGTGCGACTTTCCCCTCAAAATCTCATCAGATGGTTTGATTGTTCCAGGTGAAAAGAGGTAAACCCCTAGGTTGGGAACTATTCTACTAAACTAGCTATCTTTATATAAAATACTAAATATAAAATAGCTCCAAATGCTCCTTACCAATTTATGCATCAGCATTAGTTGTAATTATCTAATGTAATGAATAATATTAAATCAGTCTTTTGATGCTTAAAGTACATTTTGCTGCTTATACTTCTGTACTTAAGTATGGGTTTCAATGCCATTCTTTCACTCGTAATGGAGTATTTTTAAATTAATGTAAAAGCCCTTGTACTTACGTAAAGGATCTGAATACTTCCACCACTGTAGATAACTGCACGCTTCACCATCATCTTAACCCTCACCATCCTGCTCCCCATCATCAGTCCCAAAGTCCTTGTGATGCTCCCATCCAATGGTATTATCACTTGTTAGCCTCCTCATCATTATCGCAATTGTAATAATCACCATCATCATGATCAAAACCAATTCAAAGCCACAGCTGCAAATTTAATCTCTGGCCAGTCACTCAGAAATCAAAAGGCCCGACCACATAACCACGGCAGACGTATGAGTCCCTGCCACATTATCCATCCAACAACGTGTTACACTTATAAGCGAAGTGCACTGCAAATAAAGTACTGCCGAACCACAAACTACAACACAGTGCTGCACCCCACCCATGGGCAAGCAAGAACGAAACACCGTTATTCAAAGTATTGTCCTGGAAAGGAAAATGGGTCAACACAGTGAAAAACAATCTGGTCTTAAAAGATGACAGGCAAGGTCAGTTTTGTTTACTTTAATTATATATAGTGTTGGATTAACAATCTTGCATTATCAAAACAGATATGGACAGTAATTTGAGGCAGTTTAGGGTTATTTTGCAAACAGCTGTGACTCAAAAACTCTACCTAAACCATTGTTTTGTTGTGATTAATTACAATCATGTTACAGGCAACGCTGCTCTTCTTCTTTGCCCTAAATAAATGAACATCTGTGAGTGATTTTTGTTTATTTGTACTCTGTGTCTCAACCTGTGTTTCCACAAATGGAGCAGTTTTGGTTTTAAGCATAAGAATATGTTTCAGATTAATATTAAAATGGACCCAGCACCCAGGAAAACAATCTGTACAAATGAAAGGAGCTGTGATCTTTGTTATTATACCATAAAAATCCAGGTCACTGTCCAAATACTTGGTTAAACCCATCTCTCCAGGAGATTATCTGTCCTATCTGGATATGTGAGAAACACTCCCTTGGAAGCATATATGGCACATATACTGAATATAGGCTAATTCATGCACATCCACATGTCATAGAGGGTAGAAGGCAGCTGCATATGTCTAAATATGTTGCAGGCTATGTACAAACAAAAGCATACACGTTTACAACACACACACCAGTGTGAGGAAGCGGTCATGGAGTAATTATTCCCCAGCACTCATGCGGGCCTCGTCTACCTGTCTAATGATTCAAACTAGCAGCACTGTACAGTACACCATCTGTGTACTTCTGCTTTCTTCAGTATAGTCCAGTACTTTCCACAGGAAACCCTAGGTCACAGGAGGTGGAACCCACCCAATCAGAGGTGGATACACGACGTCTCCAGAGCTCAATGTCTACACACTTCCATAATTACAAATTAGATTTTTTTTCCATCGGAGCTACTTTATTTTAAAAGTTTCAAGAAATAAACTATCAGTAAATGACAGATCACATGACACCAGAATTGCTCAGTAAACTCACATATTTTAACTAGCTGAAATTATTCCGTTTTTAACTCAGTTTTGTTCTGTTCGTTTTATCATTTTCCTTGCTCTGCTCTATTTCATTGTATGACGTCCCCTAAACAGTCCAAGCCAGCAGCCTGATGGGTCTCCAGCTGAGCCAGAATACCCAGAGCCCTCTTGGGGTGAGACCCAGCCTAGTTTTCACAGTGGTTTATTTATTTCCTGATTCAAACATTTTTTTAAAAAGTCTGCAATCAATGTAAGCGTCAGTGTTGACTAGCTTTTTCATACTATTGTAGCTACCCTTTATCACAATCAACCTATCAAGGAAGAATGTGTGTCACAGTGTTTATAGACATACTGTTTTATCACAACTGATGCAAGGAAAATGAACTGTGAGATTAAGCAGGTGAGATATGACAAATAACTCACCTCAGTGTGTGTGTCCTACTTGAAGAGCAAAACAAATAGCTGGTGGTGGTTTGTCGTCCTCAAGCATAAAAGTCCTTTATGAGTGCAGCAGTTAGTTTTCCAGTAAGGGTTCAAATGATGGCAAATAGATCATGAATTCAGGATTATTTATGTAGAAAACTATATCACACATCTGATGGTGGCTTTCAAGAGAAATAAGTGATTTTCCTAGAGTAGTGATTCTTTCAAGTTTTCAAATTTAACCTGTTTATGTCATGTCAGAGTATGTCATGTGAACTTTTAAATAATACTACTATGCAGCATCCTGGATTTTCAGCTGCAGATCCAGACCAGTTTCATCACATTGTTATCTCAGATACAACATTAGTGTCAGGGCACCCCATCCAGTCTACCAAAACTCCCAATCTTTGCGCACCTGTTCCCAACCTTTTTGGCTTGTGACCCTTTATAGCCAAGCCATGCCTACTCAAGACCCCTCGTCACAGGTTGCGTACTCTATGTCTGAGTTCAGTTTAACAGTGATGTTCCTTCCCATGGTTTCAATTTAATGTAAAACTTCAAAAAGTGTTTCACAAGATTTGGGGAACCTAAAAAAGAATAAACATAATTTCATGTAGCAGAAATGTTTTTTCTTGCTTTCTTGTTAATTCACTACTCAGATTTATCCTGAGCCCCCTGAGCCCCAAGTCGGAGACCATTGTTTTGTTTCTATCAACTAATATAGTCAGACAAGGTATCCTGCTTGGCAACAAAGCCAAATTTACCAGAGCTAAAGGCTGAGACGATTGGAGATCCTTCAATGTCATGACTTTTTTTTAAAATTTAGATTCATCCTTTGGGTCATTTGGCTGTCAGTGTGTCTCACAGACCAGGCTATGTTCACACTAAATAAAGTAGTGATAATAAACAAATTCATCTCAACGCTTCCAGAATTATTTGCATGGCAAACTACTTGACTCTTTTAACCACAGTAACGCAGCACGCAACCTATTCAAAACATCCCTCCGCATAAAATCTACTTAAGATGAATTTTCTCACCAAAACATGTAACAGTGCATGAAACCACATTCCAGCTAAGGATTACTATAATGATAAGAACACATGAGAGGATTGCTTAATGTATGGGAAATAGGAAGTAAGACTACACATATACTGACAAAGGGCAGAGTTAAGGGACTCTGAGAAATGAGAAAAGAGTTTCTTTACAATCAAGAAACAGTTTACAGATCTAACAATGCAACACCAGATAAAACACAGCAACGACAAAATCCATAGCAAAGGAATATTTCTGTTTAAGTGTGAGACAGCATGTAATGTCTGTGTGTGTGGTTAGCTGAGAGTCCTAACCTGTGAGGGTGGCAATGGTTGGTGGCATGGAGTTTCCTGATGACTTCCTCACTGAAGTCAAAATGAACTCTTCCTCTGGCACAGGGTGAACGCCGGTACATTGCCCCGACACACACATGCACTCATGCATACGCTACCCGGCACATACTGTCACATACGTAACCACAAACACACAAATAGATCAACAAGAACACACCCAAGTGCAGCACTTCACACGCATAGATCAAGCATATGAGTGTCACACACACACCATCATACAAACATTTGACAAGTCAGCACTGGCACTATACTGAGATCACACACTTATCACACAAACTAGCCACTTGAAAATCAAATGTATCTATCTATCAATGAAATCAAATGTATCTATCAGTTATTACAAAATAAGCACCCTCACACACGTACATTCACCTCATATTAATAGCAATGCATAATTTATTTAGGCTACACAGTCACACATTTACATGCCTGTTACCTATAAATCCTCTGTTTAAAAAGTTACTGATTATCAGCCATCCTCTCCTCGGCACAAAGAAAAGCAGCAAACAGGTATCCAAACATCTTCTCCACACACGTCACACAAACCAGTAACATAAGCAGCGTCACATCACGGAACTCTTTAAGCCCTTGTTCACACTCTGACACTGTCCACACACTCTCTGTGCTCTGTTTGCGGACTCTTCTCTTCGTCACAGGCTATACTTCCTCCCCATGATTTTTGTGTGTGTGTGTGTAGGGGGGGGGGGGGGGGGGGGGGGGGGGGGGGGGGGGGGGACTCTGTTCCCTTCAGAGCGGCCCAGCGGAGTAAGGAGGAACATCCAAGTTCTGGAGTGGAGTTGCCGGAGTGGAGTCATAATTCATGTGTCAAATACAGAAGCAAAGACCGTGTAATATACCTTGCTGAACTGGCCTGAGAGGCTACAGTTGTCTGTCAATGTATGTCGTTACTGGGTGCTGTTGTTGTCTGATGTGTACTATATATATATATAAAAACATGATATTATCATCATTATATTATATATTATATCATTATATTATATAACATATATAACATTTACTGTCATTTTTTTCCAGTGATTTATTCATTTTGATGTAAATATTTGTTTATGAGAACTATTATCTATCTGTTTTTTGACTTGTTAAGTAAAAAGTAAAATTTAAAAGACACAAAAATTGTTTATGCTGTTTACACTGGATTAGAAACCCATTTACTCAAAAAGAAAAATTGTACTTAAAGTCACTGTTATTCTGGCAACACGGTCTACCTTAACAGTCAGTGTCTGTCTGTGTGGAAAAGAGGTGGCATCTGGCACTCTCACAGGGGGCCTCGGTGCCGGATGACACTGTACAGTATAGTACAGTACAGTATACTGATACCCAAGCTCTCATATATTATCTTACTGTAATGACAGATTTGTGAGAAATAGCAGCACATACAGTACAGCTGAGCTGCAGAAACATACAACACGGGGAAAGATACAGTCATTAGAAATACATACATAGAATGCAACAACTTCTTGTTTCATGGCAAGTAATGCTTCGTCGCGGCAACATCATTTGATGAAAACTGTTTTGTTATGCTTATTTGTTTGGAAGCCATTTTGCCATGCCCATGCATGTGTGCAAAGTTTCAGGACTTTTTGAGCAAAGTGATCAATTTGGGAAAACAATACAGAAAAAGAAAGAGTTAGGTAGAAAATGTGACATTAGTTGTATGAGTAACTCTCATTTTTACTCATGACTTCCTGAAACAGTAGTCATGAAGCTCCACAGGAAATCCTTCCTGATTGACAACTAAAGGAGTTTCTAATGAATACCATCATGACAGGACAAGTACACTTCCTTGTAATGTATTTGGAAACGACTGAGAGAGATGACACATAACACAAGCACTTAAACTTAAAAATGGGAGGAGTAGGTTCAGAGAGGCCAAAACTGAATCACTACTATGTTCCCACACTGCAGCTCGCCCCACTGCTTCACAATACACACAAATATGAGAAATGGGAGAGGCGGAAGATGTGGTAGCTACAGGGCTGTATGTATCCTGTGCGACAATGACAATGACATTCCTCCTTAATGACCACCTGAGGGCTAACCATAGAAGAAGATATAGAAAAGGTTCTATGGCACACCAGTGGTAACTGGTGCAGATTCTGAAAACACAGCCTTACAACTGGCCATGGCTGTAAATGTAAGTGTTTAAGGAGACAAAGAGAGCTGGGATAGGCTATGTAGCAAGTGCTGCTGAAATGTACAGAGAATCTTCTTTCCTTAAGTTGTTTGGATTTTTAAACATTGTGCAACCAGACCAACCAAATTTGAATAATTTCAATAAAATATACAAGGGTTGTTTGCAGTTTCAATAAAACCATCTAAATTAGTCTGAAAATGTAATTTTCACAGAAAATTCCCTCTCTGTTCAATCTGTGTATATAGCCTTACATAATTTAGTGGCGTCACTCTGCATCACAGTCACATCATGCTAAAAATAGAGACTTTTGATTTGACTTGATCTATATTACAATAGACCCAAAAACTGTTAGGGCCCCTGTCCACCAAAGCTGATTTTTCTGACGCCAGTGTCTTTTTTCAATTCATTGCAATGGGAGCTCTACGTTTTTCCAAGCTGGTAAAAACGCCAGCAGCGTTTTTTTCCGGTCGCCGGCAGTTGGAAAATGTTCAACTTTGGGAAAAACGCTGCGCTCGTCACTGTCACTTTTTACCCAGCCGTCCAATCACAGTGCAGGAGGGGCGGGACAAACACCGCACCTCGCTGAGGTGTGTCCTCGCCAGCAAAATCTCATGAACCCACGTACGGAGAGTCTGCGCTCATGTTTCAGCCTTCAGTTATAAGAGTAGCGTAGCCCTTTAAGGGAGGGTTGAGTGCGCATGTGTAAGCGTAGCCGGTGAGTGTGTTGACAGTGTGACAGAGCGGGGGTGTGGAAGCGAGTGAGCCGAAGAAGTCGGGTCAGAAATAAACCCTGTGTAGCCATAAATGTACAGTGTAGGTTACGGTGGTCAACAAATAAAGACTGCAGCTTCTCAAGATCCAAGCGGAGCTTCTGTGTGGTGCTTACCAACTGCTGCCGAGCGAGTGAAGGGGGTTAGCTGGAGGAAATGTCTCCCCTGTGCTTCCCGACTACGGTCTGGGAGCCGAGCAGGAAAGGTTAACTCTTCTCTTCATGTAGAGCAAAGGCCAGAGCGTTCCCGGCTAGGCGTTTTCAGAACAGCAGGTGGCGTTTTCAGCTGCCAAAAAAAGCTTTGGTGGACACGGGCCCTTATATACAGTCTATGGTGGACACAGGCCCTTAAATAAACATATATCACATATCATGTATAAGGAATCTTAAATAAATAGTGGAAAACATTGTAAATGACTAATCATGTTAATCAGGATTTGTGCTACTGTGTTTTCATCTGTTTAGCCTTTAAAATTAATCAGATGTAAAATAAACAGTAGGATGCCAAGAAATGAGTGCCATGACGGAGGACATTATAATATAACAAAACCTTGGCAAATACTGCATGTAGTGCCATTTCTAATTATAGTACAAAACAGGTGTTATTTTAAAATCTGTTGATGAAGCGAAACCACTGAAACAATTCAGTCTTAGGTAGGTCACCTGTACGAACTAAAGTATAACGCAGCATGAAATCAATCTGGAATTTTTGGCCCTCATGTGCTCTGCTACCTGTGTTGATGGGTAAAACCCTAGATTGTTTCAACTCTCATGTTTCAGAATAATGAGGTAGGACCCCTCTATGAACATCAGAGGGCACAATTTCATTCCACAGAAAAAGAAAAGTTGTTTTTCTGGCATGTATCCACAAGATGGCAGTGTGTAACTGTATAACATAGCCTTAAATTAACACCATGGAACTCACGTTTACAGGATGTGGCATGCAAGATGTGCCACCAGATGAGCCATGACCTACAGAAAGCACTCAGAGCTGGCATTACACAGGATGTGAACATAGTTCCTTCAAATATTATTTCACGTTGGATCACAATGACAGTGGTAGTGGTTGTGGGAAATTGTAAAGCAGCCATTAAGTTATTGTGATGAAAGCCTGACAGCTTCCTATCCCTATTGTGAATTAGGATGATAGCTGTGTAGATGATGGGGAACTCAATACATCTGTGTAAACCCTAATTACACAGCAACCCTATTTTTCACCCAATTATTATAATTTATCCTATTGTAATACATTGTTTGAGGAGATAATGTATGTCTGTAATTTGAGCCCAAGCACAAACACAAAGCAAGTTTGTACTTGCAGAACAACGCTTTTAACATTGTTTTATCTGCAGGTTTAACAGGGTTTCAAATGGAAGCAGAGAACCATAATTAAACATCGATCAGGCATCCATTTGATGGCTTAAAAGTAGCCAAATTGCCACTGGCAAACCGCTCCTTGCACTCCTGGCTTGTCCTTGTGAATCAAATCGATATACAGCAGATAAGGCGACTGAAAAAAAGACAAACTTTAGCAAAATGTCTTTTGTCTCGGTGTACCAAAAAGACAGACTTCAAATAGAATCTCAGATGTGTTTGACAGAACCTGACAGGCACCTTTGACACGAAAGCTGCCTCTCATACAAACACACACATAATCATATTAAATCAGGATCAAACAACAGGCATGATCCCTGAAAGCTATTTAAATATAAATTCTAAAAAGGGCGAAAGAGAGTACAAGCCAGAAGGATTTGAAAAAATGAAAAAGACAGGACTCTGATCTCCTATGAAGCAGAACTATGATGCCATAGAGAAAAGGTATTCTAACCAGCCTGATCTCTAATGTGACTGATTAATATCTTCCGATTCCAAGATTTCCAATACAAATGCACGATCTGATCCTCTGGCTATGAGTTTAGATGTTGACTAAATGGATCAGGTATCTGCCAGATGTCACAGATCCACAATAAACAGCTATACATACATACAATATACAGCTTCTTCACCAATGTTGATATTAAATGTGGTTTCACAGCTCAAATTTAAGTCCCACAGCAATGGTGCATGATCGTGCCTTTTTTATCAGTATATACCAGATATCAGATTGGTACTCCCATTAGAAGATACCCTGAGTTTAAGCATCAGAATCAGGAGAGTATCTGGGGAAAAAAGCTGGATCTGTACATCCCTATTCTTGACAACTCCTGCTTGACCGCTGACTATCAAAACACATGTGAATGTGTGAATGTCCACCACGCAAAGGCACTGTGTACAACTGATGATATATCTTAGAGAGTGGTGAGACATTTTGAAAACCAAATAGTTGCCTTTGACTGTGTACATCTATATATTTCAATTTTCGCCCAAATTTCACTCCAACCTAAATCCTATCCACCGCTTTAGCACATTCATGAGAAATGTTCATCAAATGGAAATCAATCCAAAATAAGATTCCTTGTGGCACCCCCATGCTAGACCACTGTGTCAGACTGACCTTAATCCTCACGAACTGTGGTCTACTGATGATGTAGTCCAGGATCCAGTCTGAGAGGTGAAGGTATACCCCAGATCAATTAGTGGGTAACAAAAGTTGAATATATAATCCTCTGCTATTTCTAAACAGGCACATATCTGAAGGACAATAGAGGAAAACAATTCTAAATAATACAAGCTCCTTTTTGGGTCTTTGTCTATTATCATTCTTGCATGTGCAGAAACATTTGTTGTATTTTCCACATACACCCACACACAATTTTAACACTGTTTTGGGGATCTTTTGCATTTTGCAGACACACCAAAACAGCATAAAATAGAAGAAACCTCGGGAAGAGCAATAGAGGAGGGATCCTTCTCCCAGGACCGACATTTGTAAATCGATTGTAAACATATATGAAGAATCTATCAGGTAAGAGTGGCACGGCATCCCTCAGTTTCAACGTTTATTTATATAACCTTCCACTTACTAAGGAGAGTGCACTACAGAAGTGAGTGCGACTTTATGTGGAGTAACACTTGGTAGCGGAGTGCAGTGAAGTTGAGGAGGGCCCTGGGAAAACTCTTCAATCACTTTCATAGTGTTGCTGACAGTGATTTCAGCCCAGTAATAAAATTACCGTGATATGTTTAAGTGCAGGTGTATTGTTGTTATTGCCAAGGTCAACCCTTTTACTGCTCCATGGATTACATTGCACAGTCTGAATTCGTCATACCATTCCTCATAGCTTCCAGTGGCCTCCGTTCAAAGAGAAGAGAAGAGAAGAGAAGAGAAGAGAAGAGAAGACGGGATTGACTGATGGGGTAGATAGAAGGGGGAATGTACAAAAAGGGAAGAGTTGGGGTCAAAAAATATTTGATTTTCAGAGAGAGGGTGAATTCTAGATCAGTGGGTATCTGTCTTGCTGGTCTTACCACAACATAGCTTTCCCTCTCTCTCTCTCTCTCTCTCTCTCTCTGTATAAATCTAATCCCCCTCTCTGAAAAAGAGGGCACTGCAGTCAGTCCCCCTGTGATTAACCTAATCCCCTGATCACAGAGCAGCGCTCCTCTCAGTGCCAACACCATACCGTATCTGACGTCAGCACCAGTCACGCTGTGATAACCAGGGGGCATACTCCGAAAAACATTTGTGAATTTTAAGCAGTGCAGAGCGCAACACCACTACTAAACATGTATTAGCAGCGAAAGCCATCAAACAAGAGCTCATAAAGGCGGATCTACAGTACAGCTTAACTATAAGAGCTCTGATGTAAACGCCGCTAACGTTAAGCTAGCTGTAGATGGTCTGTAAATACCTACAAAATGAAGGCTGTTTCTACATGTATTAAATACAGAATATGTGATGTGAGAGAGTGGAGGATTTGAATGTTTTAAAGTAGTATCAATATACACAGTTTGAAAATACTCTCACTATATATATACACTCACTATAAAAGTCATGCATTCAAAACCTTACTTAAGTAAAAGTATGTATTATTAGCTAAATGTACTTAAAGTATCAAAAGTAAAAGTACTCATTAGGCAGAAAATGGTCCCTGTTGTTATATTTACTATAATGTTTCTGGATGACTTACTGCTGCATTACTGTGTATGTTGCATTTTACTGATGTAAATGTTTATGGTTGTGCTCATTTTAATACTGTTGGGTAGTTTAATCTACAGCAATGTATTCTGTAAGATCATCATATGTTTGTAGCGTCGCTGTCGTTTGAGAACCACTAAAAAGGCAACTCTTCCTGAGTTCAGAAAAACAGCCCTGTTTTCAGCTTTGTGATGATACATTTTATAGCTAATCCAAGAGGGATTTAAAGAGTTTATTTAGCTTAAGAACTACAAGAATATTTTAAAACCAAAAAAGAAACACCTAATCCTGCAGTTTAACTGAAACATCATCTCATCAAGGGTATGAAAATGTGTAATCTGAAAAGTAACTAGTAACTAAAGCTGTCGGACAAGTGCAGTGGAGTAGAAAGTACATTTGCCTCCTAGGTGTAGTGGAGCAGTAGTATAAAGCTGCATTAAATGTAAATACACAAGTAAAGTATAAGTACCACAAATTTGTAGTTATGTACAGCACTTGACTAAATGTACTTAGTTACATTCCATCATTGGTAATAATTAATGTAACTACTTACTTTTGCTCTTGAGTAATACCTGAGTAAGATAATTACAGTTTCAGTGAGTAATGAGTAATGAATCATTTATTACATTTTTCAAGTAACTTTCCCAACACTGATGGTGACATTGTTTTGTTATCTGGCTGATTATGTCCTACAGTGACATTTCTTGTCTGTAAATGTAGCAGCTGGTCCTGGCAAAATAAAAACATTCACTCACACAAAAGGAGTCTGCCTCACTCACTCAATGATCAAACTCAATTATTTAGAGCAACTACGTACAGTATATATTATAAAGGAAATCCAGAACATATGTCACTATTGTTTTTCAACGACACAACAAACATTACATTATAGTCTTGTCATCTGGTAGTGTGTGTGTGTACTTGTGCATGGTGCTATATGTTTTCACAAAGTTTTTCCAGAGAGTCCTATCCGTGACGTGTATGTGTATGTGTGTTGTGGCGAGGATATTTAAGGCTAAGAACATGGTGGATGGTGGTTAGGGTTAGAGGGCTTGATCCCGGCATAAGAACAGGGAGTCAGATAACAAGGCCCGCATGTGCCAAGGCTTCTCTAGCAGGCTCTTTCCTTCCTACTTCTAAACGTAGCACCTTTTTTATCTGCTCCATCTCCAACTGTCAGGCTACAGGATCCAGTAGGAGTGCAATCCGCAAAGTGGTTCAAAACAATGATTCACTTCAGGTTCATAGATCGAGGAGAGTGAATGAGGGAACGTTCACCAAATCACTAAACCGTCAGCTCTGCACACACTTGAGCTGTTCTGAACATGCATGAGAGGTTCTTTTTTGAACAAGCACATAAACTAAAGCTTGGAATTGATTTTTGAACAAACACAGTTTCAAGTAATACTACTATTCTTCATCAATGCAGTGTGTGTGAAACACTAGTGATCAGATTAGCTGCTGATCAGTGACTTTGCAGTTCTAACACTTATAATCCTGCTTTAGGCTAGGTTTAGAATAATCATCAAAAACATGTTAATTCTGCTGGATGAGCTTTTACATTATAGGATGAAATTAGATCGGGTGCCACTGAAATCCCCTTAGAGGAAATGTATTTTTTGTCGATGAAACCCTGTAATATCACTTAGAAAACTTGAGAAGAAACCCACTTACTGTAGAGTTCAGTCTATCCTATATCTAGAGTTTACAGTTTATTCAGACAAATGTGATTGTTTTGATCCCCATTTGGCACTGTAAACCCAATTATGCAGAGAAATTGGTGTGGTTAAAGTACACATGTACATTAGTGAGTTGACATGGGTGGAAGTGTCTGTGTAGCAGCCGAGATGGAAGAAAAGAGAGACTCTTTTTAGGGAAAGTAAAGAGAGAGAAAAAAAAAATGCCATTTTCAATCCACAACCTTCCTCCTATGCATTGAGGTGATTTTCTTGCAGCTAAAAGTGTTATCAGCAATTTTCAGCAGCAATCTACACAAAGTACACCACTGAGCTCCCACTACAAAGGGCTTAGTCTAATAAGAATGACACACTGTGTCCTCATGCAACAATTATGCTCACATACAACAACACAGGCTAAATACAAATTACATTTTCATACAACTAATCTGCAACAGCAAATTTGTTTTGAAGGAAACAGTTTATGATTATGTTTTCTATTAACAAAATGAGGAAATGTTGTTAATGTAAGTATCTGGCAAGTTAGATCACTGACAACATATTTAATTAGCTGTCTGCTAAAATTTCAAATCTTGCAACAATATCCGCTTGTAGTGACTACTGCATTTTTGTGGTCTTTTGTAGTTGGATTTTGGCACTCACAACACTTGGTTATGATTGGGGAAGGATCATTGTCTTGCTTTAATACAGAATAAGTCTACAGTGACTTAGAGCACGAGAAACAACATTTTTTATTAGCATTTAAACAAAAACACTATATTTCCCTAAACTTAAGCAAATAGCTCTTGTGTGTCCTAAAGTCCTGTGCTTTGCAAGCCCAACACCCTGACTGCCTTCCCATAACTCTGGTGCAGTACATAAATACAGCACTTCATTCAGTAAGAAAAACATTTCCTCTGAACATAATCCAGGCAGCGATTACGCTTGCCACTACAACATAACCGGCAAAACAATTTAATCATATCTTATCATTTCTAGGAGACAGGGTTGCAATAGTAACCTCGTAAATTGCCAGAAAATGAAACTAACACATCCAGGCTCACCCACAATCAAACCCACACTTTGAGAGGCAACAGTAGGCCTAACAAAGATGGGGCCCCATTATTCCTTTTTTTTTCACATACCAAACCCAGGAGTGACGACGGAAGCAGAAAGGGCTGATGGGAAGTTCCAGAATGGATGACGTTGTTGTCATCGTCTTGGTTACCCTTGTGATTAAGAGTCAATTTGTTTCTTATTTGCTTATTGTTCTCTGCAAGTCTCAACTCAATAACTTACTCGATTTGATTCATAGATGATGAAAGTGTAAAACTGGTGTTATTGAACCAATGTTCTTAAGATGTGTTGCATCCCAGAGTCCCACTGTGGATCGCCTCAGGACAGTTTCAGAAATTCATGATAATCTCCGCATACGTCAATAAAGCAGCAGATGATAGCTCAGACTGGCCACAGAAAATCACCTTCCATGTTCATTCAGGTACTGCAAGTCTGTAGTTTTCAGCAAATAGGATGACACAAAAAGTGAGTCCCAGCCAATTAAAAAGCAATTCTGTCATTCAGGAAAGAGCAGAATATTGGCAGCACTGCTAAAACCTTTTAAAGTTTTCACAATTAAAGGCCGGCATTGAAAAATCGAAAACAGACAAACTACAATCAGAAAACTAGAATAAAAAATAATATGTATTTCCTTCATGAAAAAAATACTAATTCTAATCCTCCGACTCCGTGTTGATCACTGCATCTGTTCCTTGCCAGTTTTCCTCTAAGCGTCCAAAGCCATGTTTCACGTGTCTGCCTGTCCCTGTGCTGCTGAAATTGACGCTGTTCCTCTTTCTAGTCTCTACCTCAGTTCAGGTCTGCTGGACCACATACAGGTCACATTTCATGGATGATCTTTGATCCCCCAGCCCAGAGTAACCAAGGTATATATTTGCATGGGCTGAGACAACAACTGCTAAACAATCTGGCTTTCTTGGCAACTGTCCATCAAATTATTCCAATTGAACTTTTTGGATTTAATATAGTTAAAGTATAATATAAAAATGATTTTTTAATTCAGCTAATAGTGATCATTTGTAAATACAAAACAATCTGTAAATACTGGTAGGCCTCCTTCATCCCACTTCTCTAGAACAATTAAAACCACAAGATGGTGAGTTGATAGCATAGTTAAGCCTTGATGTTGTGAGAAGATGCTTTAAGACATTTCTTATCTGTTTCTGTGAAATAGCCAGAATACATCATCAATTTTTTAAATGCCTGCAACTGTATAGGCCTTCACCTATAGTAACAATCTCACCTTGGTCTACTGTAAACTGAACAGCCTCTGATCAGCTACATTTTACTTTACATTTTAATTCTTTTTACATCAGTTGTGGTCTTTCCACTCAAACAGCCCAGTGGCAACGTAATCAAACCCTTTGGCAACAACATGCAAGAAGAATCACATTCTCGTTGGTTTTCCTTCTCGTGTTACCCGACCACTTCCTTCATAGCACTCTCTGTGTCACAACAGCCATGTCTGTCTCACTGTATGTGCTGATTGTACCTATACGGGGTCTAATTACACAGAGCAGTGGCACACAGTACAAGATGATAGGGATTACAGCTACGTCTTTAGCTCACATCGAGACACACAATACCCGCTTTTAAAAGAAACACACACACACATCGAGAACTGCGTGTATCAATAAACCAGCACTGGCTGATGTGGAGATGGACACTTGAGACTGCGTGTATCAAATAGCATTCAGCAAACACACAACTGCAGCTGAGTACAACATTTGTTTTTACACTGGTGTCCACTTTGCTAGTCCATTCAAAGTGCCTCCTTAAAACAGCATGTGGAACTGCCTAGCAACAACTAGGTTCGAAAGCACTTGACTCGTGGCTCTGCGTGGTCTGACTTTGTTTGATTTGAAACCTGGTACTTTTTCTTTGCATGCAGGGTGGTCTCAGGAAATAATTCTAGAAAGAATTTCAACAGACAGAACAGGATTTATTTTTTAATAAACTGACCGATGGATGAAGCAGAATTAATATTGTCCATCCATCCATCGTCAACCGCTTATCTTGCGTACAGGGTCGCAGAGGGCTGGAGCCAATGCTAGCTTACATTGGGCGAAAGGCGGGGTACACCCTGGACAGGTCGCCAGTCCATCGCAGCAGAATTTATATTGCACAAACTTAAAGTTTTCTCTTTTTGGATAATAACGCAGTAATACAGAGGTAGTTTTTAACAATAAAGGTACACTCTGGCATTAATATCCCTACCTCTATGTCAAATGAGTCATTTAATGGTCAACTGTCAGTCAAGTGTTTGGACTGAAGTTTGTTGTATTATTTGAGAGTGAGCAGTTACCTCCTCATTTATTTCAGTTCAAATAAATGATAATGGCATTCAGTTTGTAGTTTGATTTGTATTACATTCAATTTATTTACATTTTGCTAATAACTTATGAGCTGACTGCAGCAGCATCACAAAACCACAACAAACTAAAAACGTGGGAAAGAGAGAAACACGAAAAGTGAGAAATGGCTCCTCACACCTGACACCTTACACTCTTTATGGATTATTTTGTGAAAAATGAGCAGAACTAGGAAAACAAATGTTTAATCTTGTAGAAAGATCTTCAAAATCCGCCATCTACGGGAGGCTTAAACAATAATTTAAAGCTCCAAATGGCAACATTTTTCATAAGAACATCAAACTTCTTGTAAGGTAAACAGGTTGCTGGTACTGCCAAATCCACTGGGAATCAACATCTAACACTGGGCTCTGAGCAGCTTTTATCTTTAAACTTATTGCTTCGGTTTTCCAGCCTGCACTGTAACATAAACTTCCAACATAAAATTGCAGCCAGCTGTTTCTAGCAAACAAACTCAGACTGACTGTATGCTGCTTCCTGCCCATCAATAAAGAGCAGAAAGCTCAAGTAAACACAAGGCTGGTGAAGAAATTCAACCATGTAGCAGCTTGTCTACATAGAAGGCATTTCAGCCGAATTTTCCAACTCACGTTTCTGATACATCTATGCTTCAATTTTAATTAAAACAGCTGTCTACATAGCCTCTACACTAGGGCATTTACATGCGTAGTTGCATACCAGTGCATATGTTAACTTTTAAGGACACCGAGACCATTTTACACGCCTTCATCTCATCACGCCTGGATTATTGCAACAGCCTTTTCACCTGTTTAACCCAAAAATCTATTGATCGACTCCAGACTGTCCAGAACTCAGCTGCCAGGCTTTTAACCAGAACAAAGAAATATGACCACATTACTCCTATTTTAGCTTCACTACACTGGCTCCCAGTATGTTTTAGAATTGACTTTAAAATTCTATTGATCACTTTTAAAGCGCTTCATGGCCTCTCGCCTTGTTATATTTCTGAACTTTTAGTCCCATACGCACCAGCACGTACCTTGAGATCCTCGGGCAGAGGTCTGTTGTCTGTTCCAGAGTCTCGACTGAAAACTAAAGGG
>NC_060154.1:8807322-8860627 GCF_021292245.1 Micropterus dolomieu
CTGTTGTCTGTTCCAGAGTCTCGACTGAAAACTAAAGGGGACAGAGCGTTTGCTATCAGGGCCCCGAGGCTCTGGAACAGCCTGCCCGAGGAAATCAGGTCGGCTGAGTCAGTGAACTCTTTTAAGTCCCTTCTTAAAACATACTTTTATAGGAGAGCCTTTCCCGATCTTATTTGATTTTATTTTATCCCTTTTATTTTTATTGTATTTTACTAATTTTATATTTATCTGTATTTCAGTCTTTTCAATGTTTTCTTGCTTTTATCTTGTATTGTTTTTGTATTATTGTCTCTTGGGTATTATTGTCTTTACACTTGTTAAAGCACTTTGTAACTTGTTTTTGAAAAGTGCTCTACAAATAAAGATTATTATTATATGTATAGTGATTGTGTGCGCTGCCAAAACGTGGGTGACCTAAGCAGCAATACTGTGCCTGAACGCATGCTGTGCATACACTGACAGAGGATGGAGGCTGGTGCTCTGCTGACATGCTGCTTTCACTACGCAGCCTGTGTAAACATTGTGTAAGACCCAGATTATTTCTCAGGAGTTGTTGGTGACCTAACCAAACCTGGACTTATATTCATCAGGTGGCCAGAAACACGACTCCACTGGGTGGATAATGTTGCTCTGTGTCTACTGGATGTTTAAGCAGGCAATTGTAACATGCTGGCTATAAAAACGGATAAACATATATCAGAACTGTGTTTCTATGAGTTTGTTGTGGAGCATTTCTGCCCTCCCAAAACAGGCTGATAAATGCGATAAATTGGAATTTCCAATCTTTAATTTGAAAAACTGGAATTTCCATTTGCCTCATCCAAACTTTGAATTTAAGTTAATAAGTTTTATGGCAAGTTTTTAGGCTAGAACATTATCACAGACCTATCGGTCTTCTAAAATCATTTATAGTCCAACCTCTACACTAATTTCTTCTGATACGGTAAATAGTTACATTCCAGTTTATCAAATTGTCCTTTGATTTGTAATTCACAGATTACAGGCCACATCTTATATTACGAAAAACCCAGCCTCTAGATACCCCAAATTATAAACCAAGTTTATTTCTCTTCCTCTCTTTGTAGCTAAGAACTGGGCTTCCTGCTTATTAGGGAAAAAACTCACAGATGGGAGTGTGATATAAAGTTCAGCTAACTCACAGGCACACATGCAGTCACACACACACACACACTTGAAGCCTGGTGCCGACTCATCCTGAACCAAAGACAGGCAATGACAGAAAATATTACTCAGCCTGAATATTCTACAACCATACAGTATACAGACAAAAACCCACACAGACTTAAAATACCCCTCAGCTTGGAAATTCTTCTCACAACATGAGACAGAGGAAAAAAACACAGACAAAAGCACTGAGGTAAGGGACATTTCCATGGCAACCACATTCGTAAGCCTGATTCCACCAATGAGCTGTGACCTTATAGTAAGCCCAAGGATTCATAATACACTTGAAGCAATTACTTACTTGTCCTGCTTTAAAGCCATGATAATTTTATAGTAATATTTTTCTATTACTACAGCTGACGAAAGATACATAATTTTTTTATTAATTTGATTTAGCTTTAATTAACTGTATGTGGGTATATAGGACTCTACAATAACAATCCAAATTCATATACACTTCAACAAAATTCAGACACTTGGGCCATCTTGGTGCCTAAATCTGCCCTGCAACATTTATGGGAAATAGAAGTAGTCACATCTCTGAATTTACTGTATATATACACACAATAAACTGTATGTCTAAATATGTATCATGCAAAACAATGAAGGAAAGTGTACCAAAGGTTGACAGTGTATTGGATATTCTTAGACTAGGTATAAAAAAACAGATGGATTACTTATATTTTAGAAGTCCATGTTAGCTGGCCATGTGATATAGAAGACAAACCAGGCAGAGTGTTGTGATAACGGATTAGATGGGAGAGAGCTGTGGAAATGATCATTAGCATGAACAACTAATTGGCTGAGTGGTGAACAAAGCAGGTGAAAGCTGGTAACAACAAGAAAAGAAAAGGAGAAGATAATTCCTAGCTCAAATATGACCATCAATCCTCTTGTAGCTGATGTCACCACAATTTGCCGGCATTAGTTTAGTTGCTCTAATAAAATAAATATGTATGGGTTGGACTTTTTGAAAACAAACAAATTGATAATCCCAATCACAAACACATCAAAAAGAAGCCTAACACTTTAAAAATTGGCATTTCAAACTTTAGACAAGCTGCCCAAATTTTCCTACATTCCATGATCTTTTCCCACCTGGCCTATTGCATGACAAGCTGGTCCCAGGCCAGGGTGACCCACCTTGAAGCCCACTCCATCATTCACTCCATCTATAAGAAATCTCTGAAGATTTTGGATAAAAAATATCAACACTAACACCAAATTTAATCTGTTAAGTCTGAAAAATTTCATACCGTATTTTTGTGTGATGTAAGGTTAGTTTATAAAATCACCCACAGCTTGCGTCCCTAAAATCTAACTCTCTCCCGTCTCGTATCAAAACTTCAGCAGATTTTAAATTTGTTTTCTATGATGCTAAAAAGGTGGATAAAGGAAAATCAAGAATGCAATCATCAATTTTAATCTCATGAACCATTAACTAATTAAGCAACCACAACTGTTCTGTAAATACCATATTCATCCTGTATGTACATATGTGATGTGTATGCTGTCTGCATTTTTGTTCACATACCAAGGGAGTGAAAATGGGGATGAAAATGAACTATTAGTTACATCGCTGATGTTTATTACACGTGGTTCCTTTCAAATAAACTTTGAAAGGCATTAATTCCCACCCTATACTTATGGTTAGGGTTTGGAGTTGCTTTTGTACCACTAGCCTTTATTCTACAATGTTTTTATTTAAATTATATTAGTAGTGCATTAGTAGATACCCGTTAGCTTAGAATAATTTATGTACAGAAAACCAGAAAGTGTTTCAGCATTTTAAAGAGACAGGAATTCTCCACTCGGCAGCACATAATGTGATGGAGGGCAGGACTTTAGGTCACTATTAGATGGTAGTCTAATAGTGATCTACTGAATGAACATATTTGGTCTCTGATTTTACTGTATATTTAACATGCTAGTCAGGCCAGAAAATTATTCACATCCTTAATCACAGAGTAAATCAAGTGAGTGCATTTACATACCAGCAGTACATATTAATGTGGAAAATAGCTGCTTTCCTAGTTAAGATATTATGTATAATATGAGACTCCCTTCATATTACTGCTGTCAGGTCAAACACAAAAAAAAAAATAAAAATAAAAGGTACTGCTCAGCTTGCTGCCACACCACCACAGCTGGTGCTGCTAATGTGTATCACGGCCCATCACCACCCCAGTATCGATCTGTGGGCTTAGTCTTCATGGTTCCCCACAGGGGGCTGCATTGATCTCACTCTGCTCTCACTTTTGCTGGCTTTAAATTATGCTTAGCAGGGAGCAACACAAAACCTTTAGCCTGAACACCAAAACAAAATCTGTACTATCATTCCTTCCCAATTCAAATGCTGTTTAATGTTGTAGCCTATAGTTCTAAACAAGAAATACAATACTCTTCTGTTGATGTTTTATGTTCATTTTTATTGGGCTGATCTCTCAGATTCCATCTTTTGCCCTTCAGACCAATGTTGTTTATCCCTAGTTTCACTCATGTTTTATATCCTCCAAGTTATCATACAATGATATTAACTCCTTGTCTATCATTGTATCTCTAGTATCAATTTGTGCATTTGTTTTTGCGTGAAGCACTGCTCTTTACCTGTGTCTATCTTTATCTCTGAGATGAACACTGTATCATGTGATGACTTCCAACCAGGGCTCCTAGCCTATTTTTGTCTTGTCTGAGTTTCACAGATAACAACTAAATGGGCCACTTGGGATTTTGCTTCCTTCTCCTGAGTTCGTTCTTTGAGACGTTGTTTATTCTGTCTGAATTGAGGGCACAGCAATGATTTGAGACAATTTGGCAAGTATACTTCAAATTTGGCTATTTTCACATAATCATGACTTTATTTCTTATTTTATTAGCAAAGAGAAAATAAAGACACCACAGACTTCAGCCTCAAGCCTGTTTCAGTGTGCTACAATTTCTGAACCATAGCAATCAGTATCTATATAATCAGCCCTTCAAGGTAAATCTCTTCCACTTATGGTACCCTGCTACTGTAGGTCTTTTGGACTACCTCAGGGACTTCCATTAGAGAATTGGGTCTTCTGAATGTCTCCTCCCTTAGTCAGGTTGCCACCACAACAGGCACAAACAATCTTCAGGCCACAACTCTCAGCAGTCACATCCTCAGAACAGGCCTTGAACACAGACTCCTCGGATTTCATGTCTAACACCTCATGTGAAACAAAGGGTGGAGATCTCTAGGCACCTCACTATTCGATTCAATTCCGATTCAGAGGGTTACGATGAGCAGACTGAATTTGAATTATCAATGCATCTTGATGCATCAAAATCACATCTCGATGCATCAAATTCCTTTATTTCTATATATTATTTTTTCTCACTGTGTGACTACTTGATACTTTTTAAAAAATATTTTTGGAGCATTTTTATAACACTCCATAATAAAAATAACATTCTTATCTTTTGGTTTAGTTAAACAACTTGTATTAAGGGTGTAAATGCAGAAAATATTTTTTTTCTATTTTGAAAAATGGAAACATTCAACGGTGGCTCAAAGATAAATAAGAAAAATAAAAAATAAATAATGCTCGATCATAAGACTCTGACCTGATGATAACTCCTGACCTGCAGCTTGCGCTCACTTAACATGGACATGTGACGCCCCTTTTCCACTACACGGTAACAGCTCGACTCAACTCACCTTTTTTTTGGTTTTCCATTGTGGAAAAGTTGTACCTGTACCTGCGTCCAGGTACTTTTTTTCGTATCACCTCCGTTGATGTTCCAAGCGAGCTGAGGTGATACTAAAATGTGACGTGAAAACACGGAAGACTACTGATTGGTCAGAGAGAATCGTCACTTGTCACTGTGTCATCAATTTTCATACGTTATTTCATCACTAAATCCACTTCTGAGAAGTTTTGAGGTGAGAAATCAACTATGTAGATTTCGATTATTGACAGTTTTACGAAAAGTGATGGCGGAACAAAAATGTGCCTGAAAGTTTTTGGAGTTGTGGAGCTCCGCAAGTGCCGGCAGGGGAAGCCTGCGCCAACACACGGGAGGAGCTTGAGAGGCCGGCCAGCCGCCCGCTCACAGAGCCCTCTGGTCCCACTGTCACAAAGACCGCTGCAGCAACAAACGCAGCGAAAAACACAGTTGTAAGGTTTTCATGCTGCCTATCTGTCTTTATATTCTGAGGAATGTTAAACGTTTTAACTTAACTCGAGAAAGCTGTGTGTGTGTCGCATTGAAAATTACATCGCGGCAATTGTGTGTGGCGTTGCTATGACGACCAGCTATACTGAGGGGTACTATCTCTGGGTACTATCTGCAATGGAAAACGTAGCACGACCAAACCGAGTCGAGTTGAGCAGGTACTGGTAATGGAAAAACGGCAATTGTTGCAAGGTTTAAGCACTTTGACCACATGCTTTAATGCGAGTGTGGTCGCATGTACGCAGTGTGAGTGCTTGACTTTTCTGCTTTACGACATCAAGAGAGAATCGTGATGCATCTAGAAATCATAGGAAGATAGGAGGTGTACTTACAAACTACCTAATGTTTCAACACTGTGTTGACATACATACATTAAAATCAATTACCACTCTGGTTCTGATTAGGCAGGTCATTCCGTCAGCCCAGGCTGTTCTCCTACCTCAACAAAGGCCAGGAAGTGTTTGTGCACACCACGGTGTTGTTGTGTTTGAACAATAAGAGTAATGCAAAAAAAACAAGAGCGTACATTAACCTGAGGATCCAATTAGAAGATGTGGGTAAGTTCCAAGCCAGGCTCCCCATGTCATGTATCAGTGATGTCACTGGTGACACCAGTTTAAAAAGAGAAATATGTGTGTGTACTTCCTGTAGGAGAAGTGGGGGGTCCTCTTTGTATATTACAATTGTGTAGCTCGGTCTTACAGAGTCTTAAATGTATGAAGGTAGAATCACATTCTCACATTCTCTGCAAGTGCACACACAAACCGTACTGTCTGCAACCTGAGTCTTGGAATCAGATTCCAACCTCTCTACTACTACACACACACACACTCACAATCTCTATCAAACACATCCACATACAAACACAAATAGTGGCCTCTATTTCACAATCGGACGCCTGAGAAGCATTGACAGAGAGCCACATGGTAGCAGACTAGAGGGTAACCCACGTCATAGTGGTTTACAAATGACAAAGAAAGGCCAGTCTTTCAGCAGCATCTGCATACAGGAGAACAGGCCTCTTTCTCTTCTTTCACCCCTTCTCTGCTCTGCTCATCCTCCATCTCTTCATTTCTCATGGCTCCCCCCATGGCTGTCACTCAATCATCTAATCTGTCCATCTCACCTTACCCTCCAGGATTTCTCCTGCTGTATTATTTAATAGGGGAGAGTACTTGTTGTTTGTGCAACTTTTCAGTGACTGCACACTTCAGAAAGAATGAGCAAAGGTGCCAATAAAGGTGAAAAAGTTGAGTGCTAAAGACACAGTGGTTACCTCTAACCAGTAGGGCTGCAGAAGCCTTAAAATGTGATTAAGGAAGGTGTTTTGCCAATCTGTTCTGTGAAAATCACTCGCTTGAATCATTGGTCCTGATCATGGTTTGCTCACAGTGCAGCACATCACAGGAGTCCCAACCACATGGAAAATCGGCATTCACACCTAGTCATCCTTAAGACAGGGGGATGCTGGGAGAGAAGAAGAGTCCAATGAGCCCAGTGGTGGAGCGGCTCTATGTAGGTAAAGATTTTTTCAATACTTTGCTGCACTCTCTAAGTCTGTATATTTTGTAACAGCATCCCTACAGCCTTCTGTCAAACGTCTTAAGCCCTACATGGCAAGGATTCAGTGGTCTGAAGGGATGAGAGAAAAGAGAGAAAGAGGAAGGGGATGGGAGGGACACAGAGAGATGAAAAGAATGGAAAGAAAAGAGGAGAGAATGAATGCAGGGAGATGTGATAGTCCGCAGATAAAAAAGGAAGCAAAGGACAAGGAGAGAAAGTAAAAGGGATTCGGAATAAACTGAAAGGAAGAGATCAAAAAGAAGTGGAAAAAAAGAACAATGCACCTTTCTTAAAGCTAGTCCAGCTGAGTCACTCACTGCAGAGGGACCGCTGAGCTGAGCCACCTCTTGTCTGCCCTGCATTCATTTCACAGCACAGGCTCTGATAAATTATCAAACAAGCACAGTCACAGTCACTACTGCTGCTGTGAGGCTGGCACCGACACCGCTGGCCAACAAGCCAAAATTGATACAGTTGCAGGCACATGCTAATGCAACACTGCTTCAGCATGTCGCAGAGCTGAGTGGGGCAGATTTCTAAGCTTGTACACAAACTTGGAAGGGTTTTAATTTGATAAAGTCTTTTAAGTGTATTAATCATCAATAACGAAATATTAATAGTAAGCCTAACTGCCTCTTGTACAAATTCACATCCAAAAGCTTTCAGTTTTATTCAAAACAAATGTTCCAGTTTTTCAATGCTGGCCCAGTGGGAATGATGATTCTGATTTTTTTCAAAGCACATGGACTGTAGTTGAAAGATCCCTATCACTCATAATCTACTTATAACACAAAATATCCACATGCTTATAGATACGCTTTGATGCATAACAGACACAATAACTTGTGATATTCTCTCTTCATTTGATGATGCCATGGGCACTAATGAATTATCCTACACACACAGCCACACTCAGTAACTGTACAGTACCTAAGACCGCACATACAACAGCTGCATAACGAGGTTGAATTTATGCACTTGCTCTCTCTTCCAATCCATAGTGCAGTGGAGTAGACTGTGTAATTCACAGACACGTTTTTTGCCATGATGCAGCAGACTCCATCACAGAAAAGGCAATTTAAATGGCTGTTACTGTGCAAGTGCTCCTTTCTCTGTAGCCTCAGAGCTTTAATGAGCCACAGAGATAAAGTAGCGCTTGATTAACGACCAAAAAAAAAGCCAAAGTCCTGCCATGGGACTTGTGGTGTGTACGACAATCAACACTCCTCATTAATAACCACAAAACACCAGTGGCACTACCTACTATGCCTAAACATTACAAATCAAGTCCTCTTCACGCTTCGTTTGTGCCACTTAAGCAGAGGAAAGAGGCACAACCAGAAACTAAAATTGCAGGAGTGCTTATAATGCAGATCAGCAGGGACCAAGAACATGTTTTGTCACTCTGAAACATCTTTCAAATCTCTACAAAGCTCTTGTTTTGTGTTTAAATTGCTCCCACTGTGTGTCAAGATTTTCAAGAGGAGGTGAAAATAATGAATACATAAAAAAAGATGTGACGTGACTATATTGTACCAAGTTTGGTAAGCTGAACACAACTTATCCATCTGGCAGTGGCACTGTGTCTCACTGCCTCTAACCATCTCCACTTTAGAGAGTAAAGGGAATAAGGATGGTAGGTTGAAAATGGCCTTCATCTGCAGCCAGGTTGTTTGATTGGATTATCTAAATGTGGACCTCTGAAAGCTTGGCTTTTACACGGCAAAAAAGGCCAGGTCTAGCAACACTCCACTGAATTTAACAGCAACAAATGTAATAACCACCATAATATCAGGAAGGTGGCTTGTTGAGGAAAACTGGAGTAAATCGGTGCTATTAGCCTGTTAGGAAATATCACCGGGCTAAAATAAAGGAAACTAAATGTGTATGTCAATTATTTGTTGTGAATTCTATGTTATAGCAAAGCAAAAACTGACAGAAAGAGAAGAATGCAGTAGATTTGGATGAGGAGAAAAATATTATGATAGAAAAGTACATTAAACAGTACACCGCTAGCCAGTGTCCTGTTCTTTTGCATACTGTATAATCTTTACAACTCAGTCTCATTTTCATAGTTTTGGCCTTCGTTACTGTCAGTAATAATGGTTTGAGTGCAATAAGAACAACAAAGGCATATTAGGAATGTCTTTATCACAATGCCCTTCTCCTTACTCTAAGGTGCTTTCAGCGAGCTGTTGCCGTCTGACCTTTTTTTTTTCTTTCCTATCAGGCGCCATTCTAGTGATATTGCTCTGCTCCCAGGTCTCAGCAATTATTTTGGTGAGTACAGTATGATCAAAACCAAAATAAATGACAGCCACTACTATGAAATAAAACCCAAGATGTAGTAATCTAGAACTAAGGTAGCATGGATTCATTTAGAAACATATTTATAAGCAGCATAACCAGCCATGTCTTCATATGACATGACTGTCATATCAAGAATTCATTGCATGAGTCATTGCCACTGCAGGTGGCTGGCAGGCATCTTGGTGCAAATGTAAATCAGACTTGACAAAAACTTGGTCTTGAAACGTTCCCGCTGGTGATGGAGCATAAGGAATATGGGCACCAGCACAGGCGGTCTTACGGTCTGCCATCTTCACTGCTTACCAGATCCAATTACAGATTTCGCACTTTTTTTAAGCAGCATTGTTTTCTGCACCAACCTAGACTGAAAAACAGAAGCCGGAGGCAAGTGGATATACTAATGTCTGCTACTGCTGCCCCAAATGCAGCATCCAATCTGGTCGAGTGGTCTGTGATGACAGATGAACTTAGATAGAGAGACACAGATAACCCCTCTGGGACATATTTAGGTGATAAAATGACAACAGTAAACAAGTCTGTAATTAAAAGCTCATCCCTTTTTGTCTCCCTGGTGGCAGGAAGTGGATTGCTTTCTCCGCATGTCAGGATGATTTACCCTAAGAGCTACAAAGCCACAAACATTTCCAGCTATTCATAGCAGATGAGAGGAAGTATTTGTTTCTTCATCAGCCACTGTGCTAAATTTATTTTCTGTGCCTCAAATTGATTCTTTTGAGGTTCTAAGTTGCTGATCAGTGTTTGTCTTCTGCTGTCCTCGTGTGGGCTACATGTGCCACAAGTTGGGTTTGAACTTGAACATGAAAAAGTGAGTTTGATTTCAGTCGTTTTCACTGTGACTACTCCAATTCCTGCTGTGGTTGGCTGTCATAATCCTCACTACCATGACTTCAGTGACCTCAAATACCTACTGCCATTGTCATTATTAACCATCATTAGACCTATTACGGCTGTTCACAGTCACTGGCATTTATCATCTGTGTCCTCTCCAGTTTTATCACCCTCAACAGTTGCTGCATGTTGATGAACACGAGGTGTGAGAAGAGTCAATAAGATGAATGTGTTCATGGGAATTACTGTGTCCATGTGTGACTGGTGTGCATGCTACCATGTTCCAAAGCAGGTTTTTTTGCTCGACACTCTCCGCCTGTACTCCTCACAAGGAGCACTGCAAGGATGTTGGCAGATGGCGAGTGTTGGCAGGGGCTCGGCACCCGGTGCCTCACACTGGCTGCCAACAGGCAGAGCAGCATGTAGCCACAGGGAGGCTTTTTAGGCCACATACACTTGACACAAGGTGCTGGCAGACAGGTCAACCTTAAACACACTGCAGGGGTACTAATAAACACACAGAGGCACACATTGATTACTACACATGTATACACAGGCAGCCCAGATTGTGAGGTGGCCAAGACCTGCAGTATTATAATTTATTTTGAGCGTTGTGTGACTTTTCTAGGCCAGTTGTTGTAAAAGTGGAGTCTGGGACTCCCAAGGGGTTAATAGAGGGAGGAAGGTGCTCCAACAAAATGAGGAATACTCTACTTATTATAAGGTAATTGACTGGAAACTTTCAACTAAAGAAAAGTTTGTTTTTGTGCGTTTCCTAAGCACTAACTCACAAGCCAAAAACAAATGGCTCCATGGCTCAAGTGTGAAAAGAATGGGAGTTAAAACAACAGATATATTAGAAAACAACTCAAGCAATGACTATGAGTGATTAGTGTCTTCTCCAGTGGTGGAAGAATTGTGAATTGACACATTAACACACATACAGACAGTATTATCAGAATAAGAAACTGATCATATGTTTTGTTTTAACAATAATGATCTGCAAAGTAACTAGCAACTACAGCTGTAAAATAAACAGTGTTTCCTTCTGAAATGTAGTGGAGTAGAAATATGAAGCAGCATAAAATGGAAATACTAAATTAAGGTACCCCAGAATTGTACTTACGTACATTGACATTAGAGTAAATGTAAATATTTATTACATTCATTCATTAGGCATTTCTTAAGTAAAACCTTTAAAACCATCATTTATCCAGGTGCACTTGGTATACAGTATATGAGCAAAACAGTAAATAATTCCCTGAATCTAGTTTAAGATTTGACTTAACATGGCCCATTATGATGTCCAGTCATTCACTTTGTTGCTTTGGAAACAGTAACTAGGGCCCTTTTGTTTGGACAGGAGGAACATGGGCCAAACTGACAAGAAATAATTCAATTTCCTCTAATGATAAAAAATCAGAAGGAGCAGCAGGAAATTATGTTTGTGTGTGTGTGTGTGTGTGTGTGTGTGTGTGTGTGTGTGCGCTTGCATGCAGCTTTGTGAAGAAAAGAGCCTGTGTTTGAATTACGTCCAATTAATTTTCAGTTCTGCTTCCTGGATTATTATCAGCAAGTTAATAAATAAATTTTCTTCTTGCTTGACAGTGTGGCTGACCAGTATGTTTGTTGTTAATTTGTGTAATTAATGCTTATTTAGTTATTCTGGAATGCCTTCATACTTCCACATACAAACCAGTGAAATAAAAGATAAACATCTTGTGCTACTGAATGACAAAATAACTTTGTAAACCAAAAATAGTAACACTTTCTGATAAATTAATAAAGACATCTGTCCCTTCACTATACTAAACATTTGGGACAACCCATCAAGCTAGTTAGCCTACCTTGCTAAAATTAGCAGTGATTCTAAATAGTACGTAGGGTACCTGTGTTGCCATTTGAAATGACGCAATATTGCAAACATTTGTTAGCGTCCTCACAGATATTACATCAATCAAATTGAGGGGCACTGACACAGAAATATAAATGAAATTTAAATTTCTTCTTTGTGGTACTTACAATTTTACCAAATAATTATACAAGTCAAAACAAACACCAAAGATATTTAAGGGCTACTGATTTTTTTACAAGAAGCCAGGAGACACTATACCTGACAACCTGTTACCACAACAAATCACCCACTAACCCCCATCCAACTCAACCCCATCACCCCACATACACACACCCACGCTCAACCCCACGGTTCCTGCTTCTTTCATTACCATGGAGACCAAGTAGTAGCTGTCTCCATGGACAGAATTTAAAAAATAGATGGTTCCACCCTCGCTATTTCACCATCGTACAGGCCACACACACAAGCGCAAATGCATCCACATCTGGCCCCTTAGACAAACACAAAAACACTCACAGAGCCGACATACACAATGATGCTGTTCAGTGATTATTCTGTCCGTCAGGGGCGAGAAGGTCAAGAGGATGACCGTGAACAGCGTGGAAACCATCCATCCCCTCACCTTCATCCCATCACCGCCTCCTTGGTGATCACATGTAACTGCCTGGCCTTACATGTCACACTAAGAAACAGCAAGGAGTGATGGAGAGAGGGGGGAGGGTGTGGCCGTCTCTGTGTGTGTATGCATGCGTGTGTTTGTGTTTGACAAAATGGTTTCTCACAAAATATTTTACATTTTTGTTACGGAAAATGACCTACCCCAATCCCCGGGGGACACAGAGTGTTAAGTGTTTGAAAAGCCTAAAGGCCCTATGTGTCAAAACCAAGTTTCCATATAAGACCATACAGGACCCACCATGTTAAATCTTATGCCTCATTTGCCCTTCACACAAACACACCCACACACACAGTAGACAGTATGTGTTTTAATATGCTGGCAAATACTGGGTACACAGATCTCCTGATACTGATTCTAATACCTGAATAGCGATAGCTGATACTGAGTGCTTTTTTGTCTTAATTTTAAATCTTTTTCCTTCACTGAACTGATGGGGTTCTTTGTTTTATAATGTTACATGAGCCTGTAAGTCATTTCTTAACCAAAAGTGGACATTTGTACACTAACATTTTTTAAGGTTTATGCAATTGTGTTAATATTATTTGTTAGGGCTGGGAAAAGTCATTATAAAAATATTTATATGGATTTTTTTGAGTTTCTGCCATTTATTCGCCAATTCATGTACACAGTCACACACCAATGGCAGCAAGCTACCAAGCAGGGTGCTTACCATCTGGAGCAATTTGGGGTTCAGTGTGTTGGCCAAGGACACTTGGACTACATCCTGAGCCACAGCCAGCTTATACATGAACGAAAGCATTTGGTTTTAATTACAGCTTTGTGATTCATTAATTTGGTTAACATAATTTGTAGAACTTTAACCTGATAAGCTCATGTCTTTATGATATGTTCCTGCTGAAAATCAATAAACAATAAAATTGAATTCTGTATTAAAATCATTATTTAATCAAAAAGACTATTTCTGGTAAACCAGTCCCGTCTGGCCAAAAACGAATCCGTTTAATATTGTGAGTATTGGAGCAGGTAACAATTCAGCTTTCAGACCAATGCACATAAGCAAAGTGCAGGTATGCCGTGCGTTTTAAATAATTCATTATTTGATCATAAATTATTAATTAATTATTTTCGGCGGGCATCACATTTCACACGCTCCACATAATAATTTACAAATTAAGCAGTGCTGACAAGTAATTATAGAACATTATGGACACAGATTGTATTTGTACTTGCAGATACCTCAGAGAGCCAAGATAAACAATAAGACAAAGTGTGCATGTACATGTGTTTATTTACTGTAACAGAAGGTACACACTACACCACCACAACTTTGCATCAACCAAATCCCACTAACATCCTGCGTCACTGCTGATAGTGAATGGAAATTCACTCAACATTACAAAAAAAAACCTACCCTCGCAAATAGAGAGATGGGGAGAGAGAGACAGGGAGTGTTCTTGTGGACCATTCTACACAGTATAGCCTACTTGAAACTAGCCCAAATAACCCCAAAAGAACTGGGCCAGATAGGCAAAGAGAGGAGGGGAAGGAAGTTGGTTGTCATAGATGAATAGCCATACTTGAATGTGTCTGTGTGCAGGTTTTAATCTAATCGGTGCCGCTGTACATCCAACGCAGATTTATGCAGGTAATATGACAGTAGCAATAGCAAGCTGCTTTCACACAATACATATCCATCTAATCTTTGCTGTAGCCAGGTTTCTGGTAAAACAGTGGACTGTATGATTTCCATTCATTATGTAAACAGGACGCTAGTCTTTTAGCAACAGCTGCCAGCTGCGCTATTTGCATGTATTAGGCTTATACAATCAAGCACACAAGTAAGTTGTTTATATAAAAATATGCATGCACTTTAAACTCATTTCAGTACTTGAGTTGAGTTGAATGATGACAAATGTCAATGAATTTGAAAAAAGCATGACAACATTAACTGCATCTTTAACTGGATAGAAAGCATATGGCTATTTTACAGTTTTACACAGTGCATGACAAAGCGTCAGCCTACAGAAAGTTGACACACAACATTATGCATTTATGATTACTGTAGTTTGAAGTTTATTTTGGGGATAGGAGACATTTTATATTTAAATTTGCAGAGAGAAAGAAGGAATGAGCAAAGGAAAAGATAGTCAGTGAACTGAAAAAGAAAACAAAATGCATTTGTATTGTGTTATTGAACGCAATGTCGGGCTAATACCATCTGTCACACATTATCTCAATTTCATTCCATGGTGGATATGGTAGACATTTGTAAGGAAGATGTACATTTAATTTTAAACCTAGTTTCAATGCCCTTTAACAGTTTATTATTAACTACAGTTTAAACATGTGTATTTCTAGTTTATGGGTATTCATTTTCTCTGTTATTGGAGTCAGTGTTGTTTAATTAGGATGTGAGCACTGTATTTATGGCTAAAAAACTGAACATTCAACCTTAAAGCCAAGTTATCCTCAATAGTCCCAAATCTGCACACCTATACAGCAAAAGCAGGGAAGTAACACCCATAACTGACATCCAAAAATTGTGTAAAACTCACTGTAATTTCATTATTCATTGTTGAGCATTACTCTGAGTTACAAATTGAGTTTCATGAATTAATTAGACTGTACACAAATTTCATACAGCAGTTACTATTCAATTTTCAGTGACTTACAGTATTTGATGAATTTCTCTCAATTTATGGTCAGATTATATTATGTTCAACTGACAGCATTACATAAGTCAGAACAGAATTACTCTAAGGCTTAACCATCTATAATGTAGCAGAAATCTATTAGCGTGAGTGAAAGCAGTGACATCAATCTGGAAATCAAGTCTCCATCCCAGTAATTTCATAGCACTGCTGGCTTACTTCCAGTTCATTCTCTTAGCCTGTCTCAATACCCACACATGTGGGCTTGAGCACTCTCACCTTGTAGCAGGTGATAGGCAAGTGTGTCCCAAGTCTACATACAGTCCACTTAACCCACACTTGATGCTTGATAATGATGAACTTCTACACACTTGCAGTCTTAATGGGCACTTGAGCACTGTGGCAATTACTGGAAATATGTCAGACAAGTAGTTAAACTTGACTACTCGCAAATACCACTAGTGTGGGTATTGGGACGGGACGGACCCCCTGTCATTTATCTTGATTTGTCAATACTGTTTAAGAGGTGAAACAAGTTTCTTTTGCTGCTTAATTCTGCTATGAATGCCCCTCAAGGATCCAGGTACAAAAAGTAAAAGGAAACTTTTGCTATGCAAATGTCCCTCCCTCCAAAAAGTAGAAAAAGAAGGAAAGTATTTTCATGGATGGAAAATGGAAAATCATATATTGAAATTGTTCAAAAGTTCAGATTGCTTTTAAAAGCCCACTGCTGTCATGTTGACAACCATACAGTGGGTGATGTAAAGGCTTAATTTAAGCACCACATCAAAAGCAAAACAATAAAAGATGCAAATTATAAGTTGCAGGGTTGAGGGGTAATACCAGTAATTATGAAACTGAGAAACTGTACGTTTCTATAATTACCAATGGACACAATGTTAGAACTTTGAATTTGAAAGAAAATTATGTTTGTGAGCTTCTCTATTTAATCCGTTACACAGAGTGTAGACTAGGTTATTTTCCTGAAGCTCTTGCAGTTTATTAAATGCTGTTTCATCTTGGATCTAGGTGTCTAATACCATGATGAAAATGCAAAAATAAAAAATAAAAAATGAAAATCCCATCAACATCATCGTCAAACCTGTCAAGGAGGGATTATTATATACTTTATTTTGCACGTCAGTTGGGATATTTTCTTAATGATCCAGATTAATAATGCTCTACTACTACTACTACTACTACTACTACTACTACACCACACACACACACACACACACACACACACACGGCCTAGTATTTGAATGTATGGCGAGCATAGGTTCCATTTTTCATTCTGTGCTTGCTTAGTTTGCCTTTCTAACTAGTTACCACCACTCTGTTTGCCTTGCTTTCCAGTGCCATCCTGCAAAGTCATTAACACCTTCTTTAAAGCAATAGACACTAAGTCTGCAGTGTCCTCCATACAACCTTGTTTAACTTACATGTTGGTTGTTTTTTTACAAGTTTCTACAAACAGGTTAAATTAGTTTGACCTGACATCCATCTGATCTATATATTCATGTACTTAATCTTCTAAACTTCCCACGAGCTGACATTGTCTGATACTGATCATGTAGAAAAGAATGTACGGTGTCTGGGCCAATAACTGGACTGTTGATTACATTTAGCTGATGCTTTTATCCAAAGGGACTTACAATTACAATGGTGGCTGTCTCACAGTGGGAATTGAACCCAAGTCTCCCCCACCAAAGGCAAGCATCTTATCTATGCGCCATCACCACCAAGCAGCGTTACAGTGCAACAAAATGTCACATATCACTTTTGGAAGAGTTGACTATTAAGAGACATAAAGACGTTTTTTAATAATTCAAGATTCCCCACAGTAGAATTACAATAATCAAAGAAAAAGTCAAGGAGAAAAGACTCCTGGGCTATTAAAACACACCCTTGTCTTTTGTAGCCCAGTAGTCTTTTCTGGAGAATGGAATGATGGAGAATATGAGTTCAAGTAGACACTCCTCACTAGTAGCATTTGGTAATTTGCAAAACAAATTACAGGCCCAGTTCCTCAGTGAGAGCAATCATGTCTTAATTTTAGAAAATGTGCAAAACTACAGAAAAGGCAATCAGGGTGGTCTTCAAGTGGTGCAATGATTCAGGACAAGAGCAACACTTTAGAAACATATACTTTAACTTGACCACAGAATATTTATTTCTGGTACCAATACAATTATTATTTAAATATTCATTATTTATAATTTATTATTAATTATTTAAATATTCAATAACACATAAGAGTATGTGATATTTACAGTTTTTTTGTTTACAAATACATACACTCTTGATTACTGTTTTACTTTTGCTGGATCAACTTGCTGACTAAGTTTACAGATGATGAAAATGTACTTCAGCTTTGTGGACAAAGATATAGAGGTGATGAGGGACTATACACTGTCATTCATACAGAATATGAAATATGAAAATACTCTATAGCAGCCTGTAATTATCTGTGAACCATTAATCAGTCAATTCCTCATGTAAACAGCAGCAAAGCAGTTGTAGTGAAAACAATAAGCAATTTAATGCATTTTTCATCGTGACTATAGCAGTAACTTCCTTAAGAAAAAGAGAGGGAAAGTCAAACTATACACAATAAAAGGAGACAGCACAATTGTGCATCTATTCTGCAGAATTATCTGAATAATTCCTCTTGGAGCTGAAGCAAGCGCTATAAGCCATGGGGATTGATGGTGTTGTGGCGGCTCAGATGACTCAGGCGCATTCTGTGTACCCGCCAATCTGGCATGCAACCTTTGTCACATGTTACGCCTCCCTCCCATCTTTCCTTTCTGTCTCTACTGTCAACCACCAAAGACAGCAGAAACACAGAGAGAAAAGCAAGTGCCAACCCTAACCCTTTAAGCTAAGCATCATTTGCAGTTATATCACAATAAAAAAGTTATATCAATCAATATACAATTATTGGTATTTTTTTCTGAAATTAATTTATCCCTGTCTAACGGTGTTACAGACAAGCAGGAAGTGGAGGAGCAGAAAATACATAAGTCGGCAACACCAAGTCCCTCCGGCCATACTAAATTTTATATCCCTCTATTCATTTGAATTACGACAACTTTTATTAGGCAGCATGCACGACATGAAGTTGATGGGACCACTTGAGCACATGTGGTGCGGCATACTGAAGCAAGCCCATTGTTGCTGAGAGGGCCGGAGGTGTAAATGGAAAAGAATTGAGGGAGACTAAATGAAATATCCTTTTAGCTCCACCGCAAAGTAGCAGCAGGTAATGTGTTTGAGAGTAGCAATCAGTTTCCTAAACTCTCTAGTAGTTTGAGCAAAGTGGAAGAGCCAAGTGGAAGACGAGAGAAGAGTTTTCCCCTCAAATCCCTTTATTTAATCTGTCTTGTTTTTCTTTAAAAAAGGAAAGAGTTGTCTTTTATGCATTTGTGCATGTGTTTGTTTTACACCTCACTGCTATCATATAAAACTCCAATTTTAGAGATGTTTATGCTTTTGCATAAAATTAAGGATATAGGCACCTTTATAGATCCAGAAAGTAAAAAAAACATGACTATCTAAAATCTAAGCCATTTTTAGAGAAATAAAGTTTTCGGGATGGGTTTGTGATTCGTGTCGTGTGTTTGTGCCAGCAATTACAAATATCTTTGAAGACGTGTGAATAATGGATGCATCATGCATCAGAGAGGAAAGTAACAGCCCATGGTTGCTTTGAATTAGTGATGACTACAATGCAAAATCCACTCTGCTGCATGTGACACATGAACAGCAGAGGAATAAGAGTGGAGTCGACCGCGGGAAAATACCGGGGTGAGAAGAAAAGGGAGCAATGTGCATAACAAGAACAGACAGGAGCGGAGGAGGAGTGTCATGTGGAAAATGAAGAAAGGAAAGGAAAAGAAGAAATCAAGGATTTAATTATCCCAGTCAGTTGAGGCAGAGTAAACACATGGGCACACACCAAAATGGTCTGGATAACTGTCTGAGTAGACAAAAACACAGGCATAATCACATAAGGATACACACATGCATAAAGTGGCACATTAAAAGCAAGTTGTGAAAAAATACAACTGTATCAAAACAATTACCACTAACACTGTTCTATCTATCCACCCATCTATCTATTCATCTATCCATCCATCCAAGAAAGTGAACCCAAAATGTGGAACTATTCCTTAAATACAGAGGTTTGTGTGTGGTGGACCTCCCCAGGGGGCTCCAAACTGTTTCAGGGGAAACTCAGTGAATGGAAGTGAAACAATATTACATTAGTTATTATGTTAGTTATCAAAGGAGATCACATACAATAGCCTAAATGTGTGTGATTTGGTTAAAGAGAGTTGGGAAACTGTTTTTCCCACTTTATCAGAGTCAGAAACTAATAGATGCAAACAAACAGCAATATTAGGCTATCTTGGCCCAATTGTTGAATGTCTATGGGATCCGATAACATAATCATGATCCCATAGGCATCGCAGAAATTGAGCAAAACTAAGCCAGAAAATTGGGTGGGGCACCTTTTCCCAAGCTTTGTCTGAGGGGAGGCCCACAGTCTCTGCCTTTAAAAGCCCCCGTTTTAACACAGGTTTCAGTCAGGATTTCGCCAAGCTAAACCTCTCATAAAAATGAGTAAAAAAATAAAGTCAAACAATATAGTCTCAACCACTTCTGGTCTTTAAATGAGACATTAAAAAAACAAAGGACTCAGTGTGAGGATGACCACACAGGCTGCAATGGGTTACACTAGCAGCTAGATCCAGCTGAACCAAAAAAGTAATCAAAAAAACCAAAACCAAAACCAAAATGAAGTCTTGAGGTAACAGACAATTTAGAGAGTCAAAATGTTGCTGTGTGATCCTGTGCTGTGCATTTCTTTATTCATCAGAACTCTAGCAGCAGGAGTCTGCACAATCTAAAGTCATAGCTCAGCTTGTGGCTGAGTGAAAGCAGATTATTAATGAAACTGACAGCTTTTGACATTATCATCTTTGATTTACGGGTACACACACCCACACATCTAGCAGGACATGCCACAACTTCGTTATGGCTGTCACTGCCAATGAGTTCAGTCGAGAAACTTCTTAATGGTCTGAGGCACTGATGAAAAATTAAGGGATGTTAGATGGCGAAAGAGAGAAAGTGACAATGCTGTACTTTGTGAAGCAAAAACATGGCATGCTTCAATGCTCTTTCTCCCCTAATCTATTGATCTGTTGTTTTGCCACTTTGTCACCAACTTTGAGACGACACTGAGCGACAGATTTAGGAATTTGAGGGCTTTGCATGGTGTCTGGCAGCAGAATACACAGTATACACAACACAAAGCTTCTGTATTTTGCCTTACATGGTAACAAAATATTCACACACAAGGTTACAGATGAAAGACTAAAATACTGGTGTTATTCTGTATTCTGTTTGTTTTGTTTGTTGTCTTTGAAATTGTAAAATACATACCAATGTATTTTTGCCTTTAAAATTGAACTTTTCTGGAGCTCAGGCTGTGTGTTTCATTTGATAATGATAAAAACATGCTCTTTTACATAGTGTTCACTTAGACATTTCATAGGTTCTGTGAGTCTATACAAATACAAGTTGTTTTTCTCCAAAACAATATTTCTTATTTCTAAACTGTGGCTTGCTGCAACTGATGAGAGTACAACTTGTAACTTGCTGACCACAAGGGAGTGAATTACAATGGGGTCCTATAATGTCTGAGGCTGAAGATCACAACACAACTGAAGATATATATTAAAAAAATGATCTTAAGAAAGAAGTTTAAAAGTGAACAATATGGACAGCAAGCTTCCTTTGTTTTCATATTGGTGTCTGATTCCATGCTTGACTGAAACACACTTTAATGTGTTTATTATGTGTGTATGTGAGATACACACATACACCCCTTAGTCTGAACAGTGGTTCATGGCTTGTCTGTGGTTCTGTACGATTGACCTTCAAATGCCAGGCTCATTGGCTCAGAGCTCGGTGCCTCCTGGAATAATAAAAAGGTTACATATATGAGAGCGGAAACAAAAAGATTAGGAGTACTCCTGGAAGATTCGCAGGCGATGAGCTAATGGGGACCTGAACAATGAGAGAAATACAGTACATAAGCAGTTGCACAGAGACAAGAGAGCTCTAATATTTGTATCAAACCTTGGGTTTTGAGACTCTAATAAAGCAGAAAATACACCATGACACAACTAGGACCTCATTGTCACTTTTGAAAAAGTAAATTTCTGATCTACAGAGCATGTTACATCAATGATTATTTAGTGTCTGTATATATAATTCAACATTTGATAAAATTTCAGGAACAATACAGTTTGTGTTTATGAGGCAGTGGCAAATTTCCCTGCTATATATCTTATTATAGGCCCATAATAAAATTGTACAATTTCATGATTGACCCCAATCCAATTTATGTATAATTCTAAGTGTATTCATATAGGCTTACAATATCATCATTCATTTAAATAGCTATTGATGCTACTGTATAACACTACAATATCAATATGAACATCTCAAACTGCAAAACAATTAAAAAAAAGATAGACTTTCCTTAATGGATCTCTGAAAGCAGGACTCTTATTTGGTATTACTGGGGTGTTAATTATGCTAATTCACAATTCTCATGATTGTGTGCTCAATTATGCACAGGAGGCATTCATCTTGTTTACACAGGTCATTTATACAGTGATTGGAAGTCAGGAGTGTTTGCTGAATCTGATGTGGCACGTTTGTATGAGCCCACCGTACAAAAACAAGAGAAAGTTAACATAAGAATACAAAAATGTTCTTACATGAGGCTCAATGGCTGCATCCACTGCAACTGTGAGGTAATCATGCATCATGAAAGAAGTAGTATAACAGAATGTACCTAAAGTGTCAAATACAAGTTTGTGCTGCAGAGAAATGTCAGCTGCAACTGATATATTATCATGTATGACAATATTAGATTGCATCAATGTGTAAAGAGTAAATGTACTTCGTTACATCGCACCACAGCTAACATGCTGCTGGAGGAGACGAACTGACTGAAATTAGACATTAGCCCAATTCAGGTTGGCTCTTTCGAAATACTGAGCTAACAAAGGTGTTGCCTTTGGAGGTCTGCAGACTTATGGGCTCCTCTCCATATGAAATCTACTAAAGCCTTCCAGAGACCAAGACTAATGTTAGGTACATTTGGGCAAGCCTAATTACCTTCAAAGAGTCATTCCAAATTTACGACCAGACCAGGCCAACAGAGTGCCATGTCAGTGATGACTATGATGAAGTTTAAGCTATGGCATTTCACATCAACGCAACTTTATGTTAAATAAATCTTTATAACACCAGCTACTCCACTGGAATGTGGTTCCTCATTAACTTCTCGGTGAAGTTGCAAATATATTTTCCAAATCTATATATTTTCAACCCTTACGTAAACTTATAGGCTTTTGATGTGTATTTGTGTGTATGTGTTTGTCTCTGTGTACAGTATACCTCTATGTGAGCATGTTTATCTGCATGTATGACTGCATATCTCTGTGTGTGTTTCCATCGGCCCCTGGAATGTTTTCCTATAAGAAGTGTCTCCCACATGCCACTGAGTTATGATGTTTCCATCAAGTAGAGAACTACAGTGAACAGATGGGCCCCTTATAGGCTGTTATGAGGTGGCCTCGGTAAGTCCACTTAGTTCACAGAACCTCTGTGAGTGATAACTCGCCTCACTCCCTAACAGATGGCTGGGAATAAGGTGGGTCACTGGTCCAGTTTTGTGTTGTAAATTATAAATAATAGCTGTGATAGCAGCATTGGCTGCGTTGATAAAGCCATCACAGAGTTTGAGTGTCAAAGTATTTGAACTGTAATCCGTTACTATAACTGTAGTCACTAAATCATTGATTAATGTAGATTTTGTCAATACATTGAATTCAATCATTACATTGGCCACCTGCTGTGCCTTATTAATTGTGGTTTTTTAAAAATCTTTTTCTATGATTCAATTAGTTGTAGTTAAGTAATAGTGGTGAATGAAAAAAGGACCCAGAGAAAACACCCCTTGGTTGTATTTCTGATTAACTAGATCTGTAAATGTGTGAATTGCTGCCCTGCATCATACTGTCATTATTAGTAACTGAGATACTGTCCAGGGAGCCTGCCAAATTTCCTTTTGTAGTCTAGAAACATGGTAGCTGAATGATAAATGACCCATTTCAAAACCTGAATGGGATCATTATGGATTAAGTTACATCAAAGACAAACTGTAAATATTGCCATGGAAGTATATTATTTAGATTTATCATATAAAGTGTAAAAACGATTGTTAATTTGAAATCCTGCAGTGCATTGCAGCGTTTATTGTGATTGAAAAGAACCTCAGAGAAACGGCTTTAAAAGGGTAACAAAACAATTATACAAAAATAGAATCAATCCTTTTACCATAGAGGGTAATGGTGGTGCAGCATATGAATATATGGTTGTTCTTTGACTATTATCTTACTATATGCAGCAAAACATCTGTAAGGGCCGAAAGGGGCCATCTAAAGGGTGCCAGTGGCATTGGTTTGAATAGAAATACCTATTCTAGCCATTCACATTCTGGGTTTGGTGCACTAAGCTCATTAAGGAAGTCTGACGAGTATATGAAAAGGTCTCACAGTTTGTGTGTATATAAATCAATGTGACACTAACTAAACAAACACTGCTGGAGAGCAGGGATAATGAACAGAAATGGACTGAAGGCAAACTGAGTCTTAATCATGGGACAGACATGATGGAGAGAGGGAGAGAGGGGAGAAGACAGGTGGAAAAAGGCATGAAATAAAAAATATATAGGCAGTTACAGAGCTTAGATAGAACAGAGGTGTGTTCATGTTCCTTTTAACCTTTTTGAGCACCTATGAAGTTTAAAACAACATTGTGTAATTAAAATATTTGACGAAAATTACATGATCTGGACTCGTGGTAAACTCTTGTAAACGCACAAACTCAATAACAGCCTGGTAATATCTAAGAATTTGGCCTTTGGAGGCTGTGAGAAGACACACAAAGCTCTTCATCAGATCCATATTCAGAGGGGGTACAATTTCACAGCCTTTATCCCTGCCTGAAACATGACTATCAGAACAAACAAACAAACAGTTGCCTGTAGGGACACAAATCCTAGAAAGCATGAATGGAAAGTGGGACACTTGCAAATTTGAGTAGCCAAGGGTGATCTCACAAAATGAACACCACGGGTATCCACTCAGTCACTGGGCTGAACTGTCTGCACATGGAGACAGGAGAGAGACAGAGAGAGAGGGAGGGAGGGTGACTTTTGGATGTGAATATGGTGCCAGTACTTCACCTTCGCCAACATCCCAGCATGGATAAACACTGGCCACATGGCACTCAGTGACCCTCAGGTCTCTATTATTTAACATAAACATGCAGAAAAAGGATTCAGTCAGGAACAAAATGATTGTTGGCATTGTTTGACTCCAAAGTTTAAGACATTGCTCATAAACAAAACAATGGAAACATTACTTATTGTACAAACATAAACACACACACACACACACACAGGCACACTGGGCAACCATTTGGATGGGCAGACAGCTGCTAAGCAAATACTCCAAAATGTACTGTTTATGGTCATCTGACAATACTGAATTGTTGTAAACAGCAAAGAAATTGCGCAGGACAAAGAAAAAAAAAACTTTTAATGTAATAACGTGTGCTCTAAAACTATTTCCTAAAAATAGTTTAAAACCCTACTGGGGGAGTTTAGATGAAAATCACTTCATAGCATAGGTTGCACAAAAACAGGCTGAAGGCATAGGGGTATTAAGAATGGCAGTAAAATGAGCACAAACAACAAATTCACTCAGGGCTGCAAAAACTGCTACACTCCACGGAGTATTGCACTTTTCTAGAAAACAAGTTAGCTTATATTTTACTTAACTTGACATCACAAAATTCTGCTAAGATTTCCCAGCAATAATAAAAATAGTAGTAGAAAGATCTGAAAAAATGGTGGATATAACAATGTCAGTTACACTCCTATAGAACTGTGTCAAGGTTTCTACAAGCAGCAAAATGTTCAACTGAAACTGCTGGTGGTAGAAACATGCAACATTATAATAATAATAATAATAATAGTAATAATGATGATGATGATGATGATAATAATGATAACAATAATAATAATAATCTTTTATTGTCAACTTACAATTTTACACTGTACAACACATGCAAAATTAGTTCTCTTCATTTAACCAATCCTAATTAGGAGTAGTGGGCAGCCGCTGTACAGCGCCTGAGGAGCAGTTAGGGGTTCAGGGCCTTGCTCAGGGGCACCTTTAGCAGTGGTACATGCTGGACTCAAACCAGTAACCCTCTGATTCCCAAGCCAAGTCTCTACAGACTGACTTAATAAAGTGATTAAGTAAGTGAGTGAGAATGATTGGAAATTGGTAAAAACAATCTAACCATTTCATTTAAAAAGAATACTGAACAAACTAGTATATAATTATTTCTTCTTTTTCCTCCATGTAATATCCCTGGTTTACTCTCTCTCTCTCTCTCTCTCTCTCTGTCACACACACACAAACAATGCACACAAATCCTTTTATCCCTGAGTAAAAACTAACACTAAACCATTCAGCCCCTCTACAAGTCCAATTTTATTCACATCAGTGCATGCATACACAGACACACATACACTCTGGATCTCACACTGCATATCAGAAAGCGCGTGGGTGGTGGTTTCCCCATAGGCCTGTGGTGATAATGAGTCAAGGAGACAGGACATGCATGTGCGCGCGCGCACACACACACACAGAAATCAAAGACACAGATGGACATGCTGTACATGCTGTACATGCACCAAGTCACAGACTCGAAAACATATACACACATTTCTGCACTCACTCTGCACTGGTGTACACAAAGAACAGCAATTGACAACAAATAGCAAGGTGACGACAACGATGATGACAATGAAATGTGACAATGTGTGAATGTGTTGCCAGAATCTTGCTTATCAGATAGCAGCACAGCAAATCTTATTGTACCAGAAGACTGTGATTCAGACTGGGTGTCTTGGAGACAGTCAGTCAGTCAGACAGTTCCCCTGTGGGTATGAATAACTTAGTGGAAATCCTAACAATTAATCTCACGTTGAAATCCCATTACTAACAGTGTTATGAGTAATTTTACCAAGAAATGTCTTTTACTGTGACATCTTTCATCTTTAGGTTTTCAAACAATATTGACATTTCTAAGAGGAATTTTCTTTCCTGGTCATTCATCAAGCTACTTTATGTGCTGTTCACACAGACTCATTTTCACATGGCTGGAGTTCCGAGGCATCATTTAATTTTCTATGAACAAACAGACTAGCCATGCAGTAGCTGGTTGCCAGAGACACACGGGGTAATGTTTTGGTGAGTAAAAGGTACAAATCGATTTTTGTTAACGCAAATGAAAGTGAGGAAGAAGATGATTTTTGAAGACGAAGACAAAAACACTCAGGGATCAACCATTTGGAATGTAAGATTTCAGCCTCAATGAGGGTAGACTAATTATACAAACTCCTCTCAGTATAAGACAATATAATTTAACAGCACCACAGTCCACAGCCTCCAAAATGATAATACAGTTGAATCAATACCTCTCTCAAACCCATTCAGCAAACATTATAAGCTTCATGTAAATAGGATTTACTGCAGGACTGTTGTATTAGACTGCATCAGTTTTAGCTAAGTGCACCTGAGGGTCAGGTTATGCTTCAACAGAGCTAGTTTGTACGATGTGTTGACCAGCTATACGTGAGAAATCAAAAATGTTTATACCTGATCTCAATGGCCACGTTGTAAGGGTGGAGTGAAACACCGGCCGTCATAGAGAGCGGGGACAGTACAACCCAACAGATACATACAGATCCAGTGCTCTCTTGGAAGATAGAATTGAATTTGGGGGGTCAAGCTCTGAAGAGAGGGGTGTATTTGTTTGGCGGGCAATTTCAAATATTTACAATCTTTCTGCAGAATCGCTTACTATCACTTTAATTTGTAAGCTAACATTAGCTAGTGATGCACACTGTTAACGTTATAGGAGAGTAGAACAGAATTCATTCAGGAGTGTCACATCCTTTGGATTTTGGAGAAAAACGTCCCTTTACCAGTCCACAGGCTGTTATTGGCAACTGAGAAAGTCGGGAAAGGTCTAATTTTTTAAATATTATCCATTCACACGTTGGTAATACAAATTGGTTAATAAATTCAAATTGTTCACATTCTTATTAAATAGGCCACATTTCACTTCTCAGAGCTTCTCAGTGCTTGAAGACAGATGTGTGCCAGAATCAAAATGAAAGACAAATGAAAATTTAAAAACACATTTGATGTACTAGCTAAACATATACAGTATTTAGTTAAGTTGTGCTGCTGTCAAATAATTTTAAACTGTTTCACCAGGTTGAAAGTGACAAGTTTTTGAATTGCATGCATCTGTTTTGTTGACAAAATGAACAACCTAATGAGTTATCAATGACAAATGTTCTTTCTTTGTTAATTCATGCTCAGCTGAAAAAACTTCTGAATAACTTCAGCTACAATAACTTTAGTTTTCCCATGCTTCTAGTCTGTGCCCATTCGATAAGATAAAGCACAATGCAGCTCTGCCTCGCTTCTGCATTGCTGCACATTGTTTCCAGCTGAAAAAAAAGATAGGATGCTGCCACAGTTCCTCAGTCAGTGTGACAGACAGCAATCAAGTGGAGAATAATTGCTACTTCCTTCCCAGAGCAGACAGAAGGGGAAAAGGCAGAGAGGAAATGTACTGTTGCATTCTGCTTACTTCAGCTCATACAAATGGTGCTTAAAGCTCTTGTTATTAATGAATGCTTGAACTCTTCTGAATAGGCTGAATAGAGTTTACAGCTGGTACTTCACACACACACACACACAGATAGATACACAAAGGCACAGTCACATACCATCATAAGTAATACATTAATGACATAGCTGTATACCCTCTAACAAGAACGGACCTATGCATGCAGAGTAGTGCAAGTATGTGCATGTTGCAAACACACATATGCTTGCTAAATCACACAGTGAGCAATATGTTAATGATAAAATTGGACCTGCCTAAGGAAGCACAGTATGAATCTATACATGGTCTTTTCACACAGTACATAAACCCATTTTCTACCTTTGAACTGAAATGGCGACTGATTGTTCTTCTTCTTTTTTCATCTCTCATGCTCTCCTGCAGCTTCTCTATTCCTCTCCCCTCAATCTAACAGATAATGTTGTGTGTCTATGAAACAGAAACCTGCCTATCTAGCCTAAATTTTTAGTGCCCTAACAAATGAGAGAAAAAAGACTGACAAAAATCAATTGCCAGCACTGTGGTTCTAACATTTTCCAATGCAACGGCAATGCTTTGAGCTCAATTATAATTCACAGAATGTCAGTTGTTTTCAAATAAGGCCAAAAAACAGAGACACGTCTTTTGCAGCATCCCAAATTTCATTACAAATGTCACATTATCATTGAGGCAAGATGGCAAGAGAGATGGGGGTTTTAGACAGAAGAGGAGGAGTAGGAGGAAAGGGGATGAGCATGGAATATAATGAAGATAAATGGGTTTTCCAATGTTTCCTGAATGCTAGTGCTAAAGGCCACATGTTTTCTGCAGCACTACAACAGCAACAAATGCTGACAAAAAACCCTGTCAAATTGCAATACACTAGTCACTTGTTGTGAAATCAGAGGCAATCTATGATTTCACAACGTAACAAGCTTAAATGCCTGATTTTGAAACATCAAACACATGTAATATTTGTATATCTGTGTACCTTACTGTATAGGAACCTTAATGCTTCATCACATGGTATTTAACATTTGGATTAGCAATGAATCAAATTACATCCTGTAACGTGAAAAGCTCATTATAGTACCGCTGATCCAACTCTAAACTCTGCAGTATAGTATGTTTTCATTAGTTTTGTGTGTTGCTTATTCTCTGTGTCCTTAAAGATGCTATAATCAATACTAAATATCAACAATTAATAAAATGACTCCCTGTAATGTAAAATGGTTGCATAGTACAACATATGTTTTCATTGTTTTTGTAGGAAGTAATTGAATATTTTCATTCATTTAATCATATGTGGGTATGAGTCAGTAATCTCCAGACAAAGTCAGTCAATACAGTTACAAAATCAATAGTTTGTTTAAGCCTTTGTACAAATGTACTTGTCACCATAATAATCCCGTTTCTGTTGACAAAATGTTTTAATCTGATTATTCTAAATTCCGCTTAAGAACTCCTGAGATATTTTATGGAGGGACAAGAAAACCTTATGCTCATGCAAATTGCTGCTGTATCGTTACCCACCCTTCAAAAAGTAACCTTTTCAGAGAACTTACAGAGAATTACTTTTGTCACAGCCCCCGCCGTGACACCTGCCTCGTGACATCTGGTATGAAAGTAAGTGTGTTTTGATTTATTTTGACCTTTTGGATGAATGCTGTGTGCTTGGTATGTTGTTGGTTTTATCTGTCTGTATTGTTCTCTCTCCTGCGCAGCATGGAGATGGTGGGAGTGTCTTCCGGCTTCCCTGGGTTGGCACTTTCACTCACTTGCCAGCAATCACCACTCGCGCGCCTGTTTCTCATCACTCCAGTTACCCCTGCCTACTTAAGAACAGACCGGCCTTCCAGTCCCTGCTGGATTGTTGTGTCTTTGATAGTATGCCTGCACACCAGGTTACTAGTTTGCCAGTTGTTAAAAACCTTGCTTGTTCTAGTATTCTGTCTGCTAACCTGCCTAAATCACTAACAGGATTTTCCCTGTCTTCAGGAACTCACTACTATACCTCTCGTGCCAAACACTGGATCACCTAGGTCATTCTGCCTGCGTGCAACCCACCAGACCAATCCCTGAAACACCAGCCTTGTTCTCCCGTCTGCCACACTGCATCAGCATACTTTGGACCCAGGACTCGAAACCAAACCTCAGCTCGATTACTCTGCCTCATTTAATCCATTGTTGCAAATAAATAACCTTCTTTCATAGTCTATCTGGTCTGTTTTTGGATTCTGATTCTGAAACCTGACAACTTTTTCATCATGCAGTGCAATTACTATTCCTGAGTTTAGTCTCTCATGGTTTTGATGTGTTTCCCCACAGCTGAACAACAAAAACATGCATGCAATGCATTGCTGTAGCAACAGTAGGTCAAAGGTATCAATTTGGACTTGAGTCTTCTAAGCATCTCATGAAAGAAACAGATTGATTTTAACCTAGTAGCCACACTGTATTCGTGCTTTAGACTTTACTAGTGAACAAAGGTAAATACAAGTATTTTATACCTGTGGGACCAATACACACTAGGGTAGAACTGCATTCCTGCTTTAGTAGACCATACACAGCAAAGCACAAAAGGGTCAATGGTGGGGTAACAAGCATCAAAGCAAACCTCATCAGTTAAAATTAAAGTAGTCTAAGTACATGGTACAGTGTGTTCTTTACAGTAGCTTAAAGGCACAACTAGGACATCCCAGAGGAACAAGCGCTTGCCTTCCCATCAGCCCTTACCACTGCATGCATGAAAACTTAAAGGCTGTTTAAGCAAATTAAGTAGTTGAGTTGCTAACACATCGTGTCAACATCATGGACTGTTTTCTTTTAATATCTCACTGGCTATAAATGTGGAATTCATAAATCCCCTCTCTTGCTTTGTTAAGAGTTGACGTAGATATAAACCTACAGCCAGGACAAGTAATGTAATTACTGAGAAATTATGAAATCAAGATAAGCAACATAAAAGATTCAAAAAGCCATGTGTGTTATGCACCATAGGCCTGTAAAATGGTGTGAAACATATCACATATAACTTTTGATTCATCAAATCCCAATCCCAGCCAAGATAATCACATACAGACATGTTAACGCGTACAGAAGCATGCACACACATACACAAAACTAAGGAATCCTACGCCTTCACCCATCCGTAATAGTTAACTTTCTGCTTGGCTGGTTCAGTACAGGGAAACAGGACAGAGAGATGGAGGGAACAGAAGCGGGTCATGCAGTGCAAGAGAACGAAGAGGAGGAGGAGGAGGAGATAGAGAAAGGAGGAGGTAGCCTGGTTCCAGACCTCTGAGTCACCACTCACATGACCAAATTTATCAGTGACTCAAAAAGGACTGATGTTTCTCTTGTAAATGGCTGTTTTGTGGTTGTCTCTTCTGGATGCGAAGACTTTGCGGTCGCTCCAACTCACAAAGATGACTTCAGCTAGTTAACATATCTAGGTAGCTTGCAAACATTAGCCAGCCTGTTCTCTATATGTGCTGAAAGGTTTAGCTAGTAGCTATGTCACTACAACTAAAAAATACATTTCTATAGTGTGTGTGTGTGTGTGTGTGTGTACATTTCATTACATTTCATGTATGTTTAAGCTAATTGCTCTGTGATGAAATGATCTCTCCTTTGTTTCTCTGTCTGTGTCCCTGTCTCTTACTCAGCTAAGCAGTTGGCACAAGCATCGTGGCTGTAACAGTGACAATAATCACGTCAAGTGTTCACTGACGTCCATATAAAAAGGATTTTGGGTGAGTCACATAGGCGAGTGGAGAAAGAAACAAATCAGTGCTGGACAGAATAGTGTGTTAAGATGGATATTTTCATTGACATTTATTCTAAGGTAAATGACCCTCTGTGAGAGTGACCTCACTGACTCCTCTGTGGTAAATGAGCACTGTTTTTGTTGTTTATTGGTCTCCCTCTTTCAATACATATGTGTGCATTATCTACCCTTCGCAACTTTATCTGTCCCTCTAGTCTTCCCCGGTATCTTCGTCCTGCAGAAAGCATCTGACGGACGTCAACAGACGGGAGGAGTTCAATGTAATCTAACTGAGCACTCTTTTCTATTGCTGTAGATAAAAACAGCCTTAAAGGGTAACTTTTGTTTAACCTGGACCATATTTTGCCAGGTTTTTGTGTGTTTTAAAGGGTTAAAAACACCAAAGTTACAAAATAACACAAATGAACTAACCAGTGGAGCAGATATAGATCAGAGAGGTAAAATGTTTTTGTCAGTAGAGTCTGGTGGCTTTAAACAGAGTAATATAGCAACAATTGCTGGTTAAACAAAAAGGCTCTTAACTCTTTTTTTAAAATGGGTATCTCTTTTAGGATCCATTCCATTATGTTGTCAGACACATAACAATCTGAACGTGCCAGTGGCAAAAACAAGCACTTTAGTGGACATACTTTGACGGTACACAATTTCCTGCAAGGATTAAGTTGTAGCCCACTGCTGCTGACTGCAGCATGATTGCTCAATACTGGACCAATCTGAAAAAACTCACCAGTCAAAGTCACCATTAGTCACATAGACACAAAAGCATGGGGAAAAGGATCCAGGTTAAGTCCTAAGTTAACCTTAAAGTGTTTGACATTACACAGATATGTAGGTGTGATGATCTTTAGTTAGGTGTTAGGTAATGTTTAGCAGTTACATGCAATACATTTATTATTATTATTTAGATTTATTCAACATCAAAATGTTTGCTGAGGGGGTATTTCTCCCTATTCACATTGCAGTTTCTTACTTCCCTCCAGTGCCTCCCTCTCCTTAATGTGTTTTTTGCGGGAATGGAAAACCGATAGGTCATCCACCTCAGCTGGCCATCAAACATTTACTTATGTGTTGCTTTGGAGTGTAAAAGAGAGAAAGACATATGAGAAATAGGCCTGCATGATATAAGGAAAATCTGCAATGTGCGATAACATTGTTCAATAGTGAGATGATGATATGACTTGCATATATAAACAAATAGTGAAGTAGCATATTAGGTGCCTGGTTATCTTTATATTCAGAACAGGATTATAAGCAGCAACAGTAACGTTTAAAACAGCAAAGTCGCTATATAAATTCATTATCTCACTGGAAACAAATCTAAAATGACAAAATAAATCATATTCTTGACATCAAAATACTGAGTGACGTTTAGAAAGAATAAAAACCTCAGAAATCAGTCAGTATCAGTCCTTCCTCCTGTCCTCTGCCCTCCTCCCTGCTGCTGTTGTTATTCACTAATGAATGACTAATGAGAGAGACACTGATAGAGAGGGAGAGGGATGCCTACAAAAGAAACAAAGACAGACAGGGAAAAAAGACAGACAGTGAGAAAGTCATACAAAGAAAGAAGCAGACAGAAAGAGTAAAACTTTGTAAAAACACACACACACACAGACAAAGAGAGTGTAAAAGACAGAGACAGAAAGAGACAAGGCAACAGCTCAACAGAAGAGTCATTGTATGAGTGCCAGTAGGTCAGGAGTTCACTAGACACTAGTCCACAGCAGGGCCAAATAATGCTAGCAAGGATGGAATTTATAATTTATCACACAAGAGTTTGGAAAACTTGTTGCATGTTTTAGATTCAATATTGGCAACAGAGTTTCATTTTAAACTCCAGAGAGTACTACATGAAAACAATGTCCAGGTTTTGAACAGAAAGAGAAAATAAGAGAGAGAGAGAGACTAATGAATGTGTAGAAAGAAGTGGTGCGCAAGTCTTTCTGGCTAGATTAACCTAATAATATTGAATAGTGTTTGTGTGAGACGCACTTGGGAAGTGAAAATATTTAAGGTTTGAGATCAGATAATGAATCATATAATATATCTGTGACATTTCTCTGTATGTATGTGATTAAACCAAATGACACAAAAAGCATTCTAGAGACTGATAGTGGTACTCAAGGTTCTACCAATTAAGACATAAAAGAGATAGAGACAAATATAAAAAAAAGTTAAAATAAAAATGTATTGAAAACTTCTCTCAAATAAAATAAAAATAAACACAGGTTTAAAACGAAAGTATGCCATGTATGTGCAAATCTCGCTACAGCTTATTCATTACATTTATTAATTTAGCTGACGCTTTTATCCAAAGCAACTTTCAACTGCTATACATGTCAGAGGTTACGCGCCTCTGGAGCAACTAGGGGTTAAATCTTGCTCAGGTACACATTGGTGGATGGGTCACAGAAGGGGATTGAATCCGGGTCTCTCACACAAAAGGCATAGTCTTATCCACTGCGCCATCACCACCCATTATTGAACTCAGTAGTAGCAGGAACAAAGCCATTTTTGTACTGCTTTGTTCCTCACCTTGGAACTAAAAACCTCTGTCCAGAGGGAAGAAGCTGAAAATCACTGCGTAAAGGGTGGGAGTTGTCATTTATTTTTTATATCTTTTATAACAATTATGTTGTTTAAGAACAGTTTTTGTTTGCCTCCATTTGTTTAAAAAAAATCGAATGATAATCAGTGATAATTAATGCAGTGCTACATTTAGGACCACCAGTAGAAATGTCAACAAATATTAATAATCCGTCATCTTTTCTTTCTTTTACAACTTTCCCAAGTTCTGGCCCAGGTGGGAGACATTTAGGCCAGAAAAAGTACATGGACAGTAATACCCTGAAGGTTTTCCAGGAAAGGTGATTTTATTTAAGGCAAATTTTGGGGTCACGCTGTACACCGTGTACTTATTGACATGGATAAAGCAAAGAGTGCAGTGATTAATCTTGTAATCCTGATTTATATTATTTAACTATAACTTAACAAGAACAGTATGCCTGATAAAACACAAGCATGAAAAATAAGTTAAAACACCTGGTATTGGTTGGCAAGTGCCATTATCTCCTTAACTTTCTACCAGCTGTCCTGATTGCCATGCCTCCCTTTCTGCTGATGTTCCCCTTTGGCCTCTTTCTCGCTACATCTATTCTGCTCTTTTACCCATTTCCATTTTTAGCTTTGTACCTGTCACTAGTAGAGCATTTCAATGAGTGATCAGGTAGACCTCAGTGTCTCACTCAAGGACACTTTACCATAAAGATGGCTGGACTGGTGGTTAATGGCTGTTATAGGTGTTGTCATGACCCTGGATCGAGCCCATACTGTGGACTTATGGGAACAAACAAGGCAAGGGATGCTACTGACATCTTTAATGATTTTAAAATTAAGCCATTTTCATTTTCCCCCTTCATGTATTTCTACCCTGTACCCACCCAACCCCCACAAATCTCTCTCTCTCTGCTCAGAAATAAGCTATACAATGAGAGAGACCAGAGATAAACAGACATGGGTTCCCGTCATGACTACTGCTGTGATGGGAGGAGAGACCCTGACAGACAAGGATAAAAAAAGAGAATAAACATCCTTTACATTTACAAATGTAATATGTGCATCAAAAAATATATATAGTGTCAAAAAACAAACACAATTATGACTGCACCAATGTGACACACATACACACAGAGAACACATCACATAGGCACATATTATCCATTTTCCATCGTACCAACACAGCATGTAGAAACAACATAGCAGAGCAGATTCATATCTGGACTTTCCTTTAACTGCCTATCCCCCAACAGAGACTGATTTTTTTCGACCCACCCCATGCAAGCAGAGACAAGCCCGCTTTGTCATGTTACCACAAATTTGATACATGTAACATATTTCAGAGATGTGTAGTATGTGTTTATGGGTGGACACTAATTCCCTATTTTGGAGAAAGCAGTTTTCACCTTCATAAACCTCATTAAATAATCTAAGCAAAGCACCTCCGTCTGCCCCTGCCTAATTTGAGCAAATTCACTACAACTGCTGTTTTTTAAAGGGACCTTTTAGTCACCTTGAGACTTTGTATTGAAATCACAGCAGTTCTTTTCCTCGCCTCTAATCCATACATTGCATAACATAAGCCCTCCCTTCTCATCTACTATAGTTCCTAACTGCTGCAAAATGAAGAGGGTGGGGGATTGGGTGCAGAATGATGCAAATAATAAGATGAGGATTATATAAAGTAAATATGTGAATTTATCATTTACTTGACCCTATGATCTTTTTAAATTGAGAAAGTCAGACTTGCAGCTTCTGGCCTCCTAGGAAATGTACCAAGAGAAATAACATCAACGTGAATAACACAACAAAATGCGAACGGAGCCAGATTGCGTATTGTGTTGTCTTGCAAAGTATTTGGCATTTTGTGTTGAGCTTGTGTTGGGTTATGTAGACATTCATTTGTTCATTGGGGTTGTGAACCAAAAAGGTTAAGTATCACCAGGTTGCATAATGCACCTAACACTCCCTCTACATCACTGCAGCCATCCAAAACAAGGACTGATCTGCACACACACACACACACACACACACACCTACCTAGGTACAGGGCAGAGATGAACAACATCAAAATGGAGGACAGGGGAGTCTGCTGAATGTGATTTTATTCCATTATGTAATCCTATAACCCAGTGACAAATCACCTGAAAACAGCCCCATCATATATTTTTACCTGAATCATTGTGTCAATACTCTTTTCACAAATAACATCTCTTTTTTAAGGGGGATACAGCTTTTTTTTTTACCAGCTCTCGTTTACCTGCATTTTCTCACCTTCTGAAATATTTTCTTCTCCGCATCTCCTCTTTTCCCCCCTTGTCTGGTTAACCCCTCTACTTCTCTTCTTACGATTCCTCTCAGCTCTCACCCCTATTCCTTCGTCTCCTTGCTGTCATTTTCTCAACCACCCACTCTTACTTGCCATCTCTCTTAATCTCCCCCTCTCTACCAATACCCCACCAATTCAACCCCCTTTAAGTCTCTTTGGTTTCCTCTTCCCATCCACATCCTTCCTCTCTCCATCTTATCTCACCTTACTCGAAGTCACATCCTTGGGCCCCTGCATGTTTTCTTCCACTAACTCCCACCTCCCTTTTCTGTATGTCTCAACCCTGTTTTTCCCCTGCTTCCCCTCCTTATGACACCCCCCTACCCGGCCACAGGTCTTACCAGGTATGGGCTACAGTGAAGCGTCGCCTCTGCCGGATGCTCTTGTTGACCATCAGCTTGCGGAAGAGGCGCGGGGAGCTTCTGGGGGACAGTTTGGGGGACGTGGCGCCCCTCTTCCCTACCCCTGGGATTTTGGGAGGCTCCAGTTCCAGGTGCATGTGCTCCTTGAATGTACGGATGCAGGAGTCCATCTCAACGCTCAGCTCGTTGGATGACATCCTTGCAAGCTGGGTAGAGTCCTGTGTGGCAGACTTTCCTTCCTATTACAAATTCTGCCCCTTTCTGTCCAAATTCAGTCACGTCAGCTCGTCATGTACAGTTGCTTTTGCCCTCCTCTTGTCTTATCCAGACACAGAAGTTTACACTGGGTTGAGGTGTTGAAAGGGACCTCAGACACAAACATTCACCCAGGGAAAGGCCAGCTCACACATACCTTTTTGTTGTTTGTGTTGCCTCTGTGCTTTCGATCCTTTCCCCCCTTTCCACGTTTTTCACGCGTTTAGGGATTAGCCAGCCAGTCGAGCCCACTCCCTCTCTCTTTCCTTTGGCTCATGCACCGTGCTTTAGAGGAGCTTTACACACAGCAGGGCCACATACAGCTCGTTCCAGGAGAGAAGAATTCCTCTTCTCAACACTGGTTCTCTGCCATCTCCCTCCTGGTTTTGCTGTCTGTACAGTGCACACCCCAGTTCTCAATCACGCTCCCTTCTTTCCTCTCTGTCCCTGTGTCACTGTTGGTGCATGCTAAATGCACACCTCAGTACCAACTCTTTCTCTCAGTCCTTGCAGGCAGCTTGATGTTGGAAGATCTCTATTATAAAAGATTCAGAAGGGCTGAAAACTGCTCTCTGCCTCCTCTTGTCTTGCTCTCCCTCCATCAACCACTGCTTGACTGACCTCCTCTCTCTGCAAACAACCCCCACGTCTCCAAAAGGCACTCCCGGTGTGGCACAGAGTGACTCCCACTATGCCGAGCCTTAAGTCAGATTTCCCTTCACTCGCACTGTCAGAGCAGTGAGCGAAGGACAGCACAGGCAAATGCTGCACTTGCGGTTTCATTCAGAATATACACAAGGAGCTGAGAGCAGGCACGCAGAGAGTGTAAGCCACTCCTCCCCTGTTAAGGATTGGCTGGTGGTTGTTGTGACGACAAGCAGGCAGGCACAGTAACAGGTTGTCAGATTTATTATTTATTTTTTGTTTAGCCAGGATTTGTGGTAATGTTGCTGATGATGTTGTGACCTTTAGTGAGGCAGGCAGATGGAGAGTGGAGGCCAAGAAAGAAATGGAAATTTGGAATGGGGATGAAAGGAAACAGTTTAATAGGCGTCATTGAAGAAAAACATACACACTGCTCAAAGGTCAACTGATTCAAATAAACACTCTAAAGCATTCATTTATGTCTGTACACAAAAGTCCTTCTGCAGTAAGGCAACCACATATTACCTTACCACACAAAGTATATTCCATCACAAACTATTTAACAATTTCTCTCTCTCTGTCTCACACACACACTTTTACCCATCCACAATTCTTTCTGAATGGACACATTCCAATCATGAGATTGCCACAGTATGAAGAGAAAAAGAAAGAATTCATAGATACAGTCGTTCCAGATACACACACAAAGGGCTACTCTGAGTGATGAAAAGAAGAGAGAAAAATGAGGGGCAATGTCCTGAAGGTAGAGAGACAGAAGATTCGGGGGGGGGGGGGAGTTTTGGAAATGTGAGCCCTTGCTCGTCTGCTCTGTGGACTGATTTGTTTTGGTTGTGAGTCACTGATGATTCTGAGCCAGTGCAAGAATGCAGCGCTTTCATACTAAATGCTTGCCAATAATCCCTTTTAAAATAGTCTTCCCAAGCTTGTATATAAATAAGAAAACACTTGTAGTAAAATGAGATGTCAAAGGAGCACAGCAAGTCAGAGTGTGTATTATTTATTGGTGGTTTAAAAATCAACAATAGTCTGACACTCTATTTTATATACCAGTACAAATAATAAACTTTTCTCCAGCAAAAAGGTTAAAGTAATATAATATATATAATTTTATAAATAATTAACTTTTATATTATATAACTTCTAAGCATACAATAAATTACATCCATCCATCATCAACCGCTTATCCTCTTTATAGGATTGCTGGGGGGCTGGAGCCAGTCCCAGCTGGCATCAGGCGAGAGGCAGGGTACACCCTGGACAGTTCACCAGTCCATCGCAGGGCACAGAGACATGAACCAATTACATAAGAATTGAAAATACAAATAAATAAAAGTGAAACTCAGGTCTCTAGTCTTTTCTGTCCTGCATTTTCCCCTTGGGGCACCAGAGTTGCTGTTTCAAGGTTAAGTTGCATACAAGCAGTTTTTTGTGAAACTAGAAGAAATTGTGGCTTGCTGACACAGTGAAAGGTGTGCATTTGGCAAAGGAATGGATAAATGGGATAGTGAGTAGCAGTGTACAAGCACCACAGTAGCTTCCCTCATAAGAGAGCAACTGAAAATGCAGAAACGAAAAGAAAAGAAACAAGATAGTAGGAATGAAAACTAGCCTGAAGCAGGAAACGATCAGCTCATTTATTGACAGGTTAAACAGTTGGCTCACACAAAAACAAGCTTCCTCATAAAATAAATCGAATGGTGCACCAAACGACCATTCCTGTGCTGTGATAATAGAGAATATAGCCAAAGAAATAAACGCAGCATTTGTGTCCAATGTTAAATCACTTGATGCTCGCATTACGCACCACTTAAGACAAAAGTGACTGTTTATGTAAGATGTGCAGTCTATAGCCCCGGAGATATAGACAATGTGTTTTTTTACTTAGTTGAACTGGACAGGGGAACAGATGCTGAGTCTGAAAGAGAGCCTTCGGGGCGCTGAGATGCATGATAATTTTGGGGGTAAAAATGTTATCAGCATTACCACAGATGGAGCAACTGTCCAGACTGGGAGAGTGAATGGACTGAATGGGAGTTTCCTCAAGTCCAGTCAGTTCACTGCCTTGCTCATCCCTTGGAGTTGCCAGTGCACAAAAAACAAACCACCAGCCTATGTAAATGGTGGTACAAGTAAATAAAAGAGAGTTACGGGACACAGCTGCAGAACTGAATACACAGATTCTGAAAATTAGACAGGTTTTCACTGTAAGTTGGAAGCAAGCAACTTCAACAATGCAAGTGATGATGCATCATCGGACCCAAAAGTGGAGAGGACTAAATATATGGGTCTCCTAAAACATCTTGCTCCTTGTTCTTCACTGATTTAGCATGTATGAAGCATGTGTTACAAGAACTTGGCGATCTTTCCCCGAAATTACAGAAATGTGACACACCTCTTGTCACATCCAGCTGATGATTGATGTTATGAGAGAAATGAAAGAGTCAAGCAGACAAGGTTGAGCGAGGTATCTCCACGGGCCAGTTTAAAGTGTTGATCATACAGCCACCCCAGGAAAAACAGACAGGTTGCAGTTCTATCAGGCTGTCATTTATAATCTGACTTAATGATTCCTGACATTGAGTTGTTGGCTTTTATTAAACCTCTGGCAAAAACAGAGAGACAGCTTCATTCTCTTCGGAAAGAAGGAAATCAGGAGATCTGGCAAAACTCAAGGGATTCACGTCCATGGAAGTAATCAGTGGATACAGAGATTGGAAGCTACAAGGAGGAAAAACATTGAGACTTCTGATAGCGAGCAACACCATTCTCCCCACCTCTGCTAAATGTGACTTAGGACTTTTAGTATGCAACAACACACAGACAGGCCAGGAATGAACTTTATCTGCTTTTTCTGTTTTTTGTGGACCTCAACAGACCTCTTCCAGACAAGTGGGACCCTCTGCCCTTTGTTAAAGAATGGATTAAAGTAGGCCACCATTCTTTCTCATTGTGGGTAACAGACCGGCATTCACAGACACCTGTAAACAGACCAGTATGGTCTAATATACTTCAGTTAAAAAATTTAATTCTGTGTTTAAATGTATGTGATACAATTTAAATTATTTTTGCTTTTGCTTAGCAAGATTTGCTTATACTATTGGACAAATTAAAAATTTATCCCAAAGTTTAAGACATTTTACTAAAAGACAAAAATGTCAACCTGCTGGTACCACTACCGGAAAAATCGAAGGTACGTAGGATTCATCCTCTGGGGAAAATGAATGTCTTTACAAAATGTATGGCAATACACCCAATAGTTGATATTTTTATAGCACTTCATAGAATTGGAAAAGTCTCACAGCTTCTCCATCTGCTTGCCATTTCTTCTTCAAACCAGGGCTGCTGCGGAAGACTCAATATTAAAGATAGAAAAAGTTTAACCAAACATCTGTACACAAAATCTTATACCTGGTTCTTGCACATCAGTGCAATTTTTGCATTAAAAAGGGAGATGACAAAAGTTGAATGACAAAGCACAAATGAGAAGGCCAAAAAACCAATGCCAGCAAGTCATTTTAAAAGAGATGAAAGATCAAGAGATTGAATTAGAGAGTGACTGGGGCATTTTATTCTACATTTTTTCACATCCTTGAGGGCTCGAATGAAAGCAATGCACCGTGGACCTACATATTGGTACCTCTGGGAGTGCAGACTGACTGAAAAATACTGCATTATTTCACACATCTGCCATCGGCCATCACCTTAAGTGCTGAAATTAGTAGTCAATAAATCAATTATTCAATTAACAGAAAAGTAATTGACAACAATGGATTGGATTATTGATTTATCGCTTGAGTCATTTATCATAAACAAGACTAAGACTTGAGCTAAATGCTAACATTTATGTCAACATTTAGCAGGTATAATATTTACCATGTTTACATCTTAGTTTAGTGTGTTGGCATGCTAACATTTTATTTAGTCATACACTCACAAGTATTGGACGAAATGAAATTTTGTCCAAATGGTGGCACTACATAAAAAGTTAAGGGATCACAATTCATCCTAAGGGGGGACAACTAAAACCAACACTATTACATCAACCTTATGGGTCAATCAGTCCTCTGGGAACCACAAATATATGTTTAAATTTTCATGGCAATTCATCGAATAGTTGTTAAGATATTTGGTGACTCTGGTTATAGCTTCATACAGATACAAGCATAGTTCTGGTACTAACTGGGTTTTGCACTGATACGATTATTCCCATTTGGATACTTTTTATGCTATATTCTAATTTGAACCAATGTAGTTGTAAGAGGAAGCAGATGACAGAGCTTATAAATCAATATGCTGACAATTTCTGGATATTATTTCCCTACCTTGCTGAACAAATATTGGGAAGATTTGTATAAGCATCCCTGCCCATCCAAGCCCCACCTGTCACGTTCAATAATGTCACAACATGCAAGAATGACGCTTCAGCCAGCCCCATGTTGACTTAGCCTTTGGTCTCCCACAGTGAAACCCTGAGCAGGGTGAACAGAACATCCTTAGGACCGGTGTGTGTGTGTGTGTGTGTGTGTGTGTGTGTGTGTGTGTGTGTGTGTGTGTGTGTGTGTGTGTTTGTGTGTGACGAGGATCTTGCATGTCTCTGTGTGTTTATCATAAGCGTGTGGTTCAGATGGAGATGATGGGGAGTGCGTGTGAGAGATTTAGGTCTTGAGATGAGAGCCCTTAGTGTAGCATCTCTGGTTACATTAAAACAATCTCCCTTTTTCACACTCCGTCTCTCTCAGATACGTGAAAAACAATACTGCATTGTGGCCCATATTAACAGAGCTGTACTCGTTCACAAGGGTTCAAATCCCGGAAAAGAGAGACTCAAACCAACGGATGAAAAGGGTTTAAAAGAGGGTGTAAATTATTTATCCATATGAATTATATCCATGCAATTAATGCAAATATAAAACAAAACAAAGGATAAAAGCTCAAATGAAAAAATAAACAGTGAAACATATGAGTAAAAAGATAGCAGGGAACAAGAGCAAAAGGGATACAGGAAGTCTGTGAAATAATCTGAAACAGCTGGAGAAGAGGCCAAAGGGCATTATGATTTGAAGGTGACCTTGTTAATATTTCTTCTGCATACAATACTAGAGAACAGACAACGAGTAATGTCAACTATAGATTTCTTCCTGGGATGTTTGACTATCCTGTAGCATGAAGACAGTTATCTCATTAAAAGAATGCCCCTGTAAACACACAGCCTAATAGACTAATCTAAACTACTCTGAGTCTCTGGTTTAATTCACACTCACACATGAGAGGATTGCCATGCGAGACAAACTGACAACCAGGAGAGTAGTCGAGGTAAAAGTGATAGATTATTTTTCCTCGGACACTGAACCAAAACTCGCCCAAAGCTGATGAAACTGTGGAGGATACGAGTACTCGTTCAAAGGATTTAGCATAAAACTGGATCATATCTGACCATCCAATGTCCCACTAGCTAAGCTGTATAATCATGCAAAATGATGTTGAAATATTAAATCCATGTCGATTCTTTTTTCGTGAAGTTTAGGTGAGCAGCACTTCCCCTTCCCGTAGATTAAGAGGTGGTGTTGCACCAAGAGCTCCACCTATTCAACAAAAAAGATTTAGATAATTTAAAATGTTCTCAGATACAGTTACTAAAAACTATACAAAACCTTACTCAATTGGAGCAGCATACACAAATTAAACCTCCACTATAAGCCTTTGTTCAGCTCCATATACTTGTTGACATAATCCCTTGCTTGCTTTGAAATGAAAGTTTTTCTCTGTTGACCTGTGTCCAAAACATTTAATGAATCAATATTCAAAGTTGCAAAACAACTAAGTATGAAAAACTTTTTAACTTATTGTATGGTTGGAACTGAGTAGCTGGAATTTCACATCATTGTGTGTAATCTGTTTGCCTTGGTCTCTGTGCGTGCTAAAATGAAAAATGTAAGATCCAATTTCTGCTCACTGGCAGTGTGGATTACTCACACCCGCACAAAAGCCGTCTGGAACACCAGCAGAGAGGCCAGTGCTCAACAACACGCCACACAAAGAAAGTACACAGAGTGCAGACAAGCCATAATCTGACCGGTGTCGTCCTGACCCAGGGTGAAGAACACATTCAAATACAGTTTCAAATCATGTTAGGAGAGGGATCTAAAATGGTAAATGTCATTCATAGAGGAATGACATATTATATAAGTATACATCACAGAGAGCTCTGGTTTGGACTTAATATATATGAATGTTTACAAGCTCAAGCATTCTGGGAAGACCTGTGCTCATTTTTAGTATTCGATGTACTGGACATAAAAATTAGTATCACTACCAGACATTATAATCATGCCTTTGTTATACATGTCTGAAATATCACCGATCTACAATAAAACTACAGTGAAACTACAGCTAACCGTTTTAATAAAACACCTATATATAATATCTTTTACTGAATTGTACATCTCCCTCTTGGGGATTTTTGCAGATCATATCAAAGTTACTTTACAAAATTATAGAACGTGTTATTAGGCTTACAGAACACAATATTCTTTGAGCTGGGTACAGGCAGAATAAAGAATATTTGTGTAATGCCCTTTTCTCTTGTGTAAACACTGCCACTGGCTCAACTACTGTTTGTTTTTTTTTGGCATTTGTGAATACTAGAGAAAAAAGGCAAAAGCTGTAGTCAGACCAATATTAGCCTGGCAACATTTATTTATGTATTGTGGCCAAAAGCATGGGAGATAGGAAATAGCATGGGTAGAGTTGTAAACACAAACTGCGGGAGCTAGCATTGCTAGCAGCTTCTTATCAAAAACTTGCACTCCTGCACTCACTACAGTAAGGTGACCAGATTTATGAAACGAAAACCGGGGACATTTTTGGTTTGGTGGTCAGTATGTCATTAAAAAATATGTTATTGTGAAATAAAAAGGGGGACAATTTCGGTTTTATAATCTGTCAAATATAACTCTTCTGAATTAAATCACGTCATACTGAGGCAGAAACTACCTTTCAGTCAATAAGTAGAGGCTGCAATTACTTTCTGGCAAGTAAAATACTGCATTACATTCAAGTTCAAGTTCAAGTCTTTATTTGCCAAAACGACGCAAGTTGCCTGGAATTCATTTTAGTGATTTGGCTCATTCTGGACTGTACAAGACAATATTGGACAAAAATAACAACACATCATCATACATAACATATAGCATAAAAACAAAACAAATACTAATGAGTAAATATGACAAATAATCAAAAATCAGACAGAGTGCTAATACATTTAGTGACACTGAGGAGAAGGACGTAGTTGTATAGGCAGAGCAGATAAGGATTGTTGGTGTGAATTGAGGGACCTCACAGCCTGCAGGTAAGTGCTATTTGAAAAACGGGTGGTTCTGATGCTTCTTAGCCTTCTGCCTGATGGTAGAAGGGTAAAAAGAGAATTAGCAGGGTGCAAAGAATCTTTAAGTATTTTCAGTCCAGTTTTAAGTAAACGGGAGATGTCACAGATCTTAGGGAGGTCCAGCCCAATTATTCTTGACGCTGTCCTAACTACCCTATTCAGTCCAGATTTATCATCTGCTGAGCAGTTACCCCACCATACAGTGATGGAGAAAATAAGTATACTATCATTGCTCTGTAGAAGTGGAGCATACCCGCCTGGGACACTTTAAATTTCCTCAGTTGTCTTAAAAAGAAGAATCGCTGGTGAGCTTTTTTAACAATCTGACTGACATTGGTGTACATAGACTGTATTGGCCATTTAAAGGTATTTTAACAGGTAAATAGGACTGGGTTGGTTGGTACACAGCAAGTTAAATAATGTAGAGTCATAAGGATAATTGCAAAAGAGATCTTGTCTTTATTTTATATATAACTCAGCAGTAAGTCATGTTAATTATAAGCTACATTCGTTTTCCAAATATGAACAAGGATATTAGACATAGGCCTGCCAAACACAATCTATCGGAAACAACAGGCTTCAGTTATTGCCTATAATCACGTAAATGTCATGCTTGGTTACAATAAACTGCAAACACTTATTGGCCACAGTTGTGATTATTCTGTTAAAAGAAATGCTAAAAGTAGGCCTATCACAAAGACATATCTTTGCAATGACCACAGACATAAAGTGATCTTTATTTACAAGTTATGATTGTTTGATCCAGATTCGGACGCAAATCAGTTTTCAGCGATTACTTTTCGGCACGACACCTGTATGCTCTGCTGTCCAGTCTTTCTGGCCACGTAAAATCTGATTTCAGGTCTGTTAACACCTTATACAGTCTATGAATAACACACAGTTAAAAACGAGGACGTTTCCGGGGACAGCTCCAGACGGGGACAGGCCACCAAAACCGGGGACTGTCCCCAGAAAATGGTGACGTCTGGTCACCCTACGCTACAGACAAGCATCCTTCTCTGCTGCTTGTATTATTTCTCGTTGCAGTTTTTAAGAATATAAACAAACATTGTTTCCCGAATGACAGGTCAATCCCAACCCCTCACTCAAACAGGCTGGGGAACATTGCCGTTTCTTGTGTCAAATTTGAACTCTGTGTGAAGCGAAAGATTCAGGTAAGTTTGTAACTTCGTAGCAAATGTGTCCTGTCCTACATAGAAGTGACTGGACTGCACTGCTGTCAAAGTTTTTAAATTGTTCCCTGATGCAGCCATCCATCCAGCTAATCATCGCCCATCGCTTTACTGTAGTCTGCTCTTATCTACAGCTGCTCAGCCGGTAGACCATGTTTAAACTAGCACAAAGCACAACAAAACTTGACAGTTTCAGTTGAAGAATTTCATCTGCTTATTATTTTGAAAAGTTTCACAGTGGCATGAACACAGAAGAGTAGTTTGTTTTGTTTGTCTTAACTAACAAATACTAGATTACTAGCTAGTTTCTAATGTTCAAACAAGTGTACAGTCAAAAAGCATGGACATTTGATAATAGTTGTTTTAGCTCAGCATGGCATGTCACAACCCTAATATGATTTAAGGAACTAACAGATATGTTTGTTTTTATTGTTTGTGATAGCCTCTATTCACCTGATTAGGACAATCTAGAAGAAGTGTTTAAGGCAATTGCAGAAGAGACATCAGGTTAAGGTCTTATTACTAATGTTCCTGTACTGTAAATGCATCCACTGGCTTTCATTTAGCTCTGTTCTAACTTTTAATGTCTCTGTTCTATACAAGTACAAAATACACAAGAGCCGACTTTTGGTCATTTACAGTGTACACCACAATCACCACCACATTAACACTGGCTTCTCTCGGGCAGTGGCACAAGCACATCCAGCCACACACACAATTTCAACAATCAATCTATGAGTCACTCTGAGCTCTGAAACAATTGTGTACATCAGCATAAAAATAATGGAATCCCAAAATAACTTCTTGCTCTGTCCTCCTACTTCCAAACATTGTTGAAGGCACTTAAATTAGTACAAGTAGTAAAGGGGGGGGGCTGAGAGGAGAAGAGGAGATATGCTGATGACTGGTATTTATCTGATGACTGGTGTAACAGACAGATATAGAAATACTGTATATATTATTCGCACGCACGCACGCACGCACGCACGCGCGCGCACGCACGCACGCACACACACACACACACACACACACACACACACACACACACACACACACACACACACACCAGCTGAATGCTTCACTGGGGTAGGGAGTAATCAGACTTGAGGACCTTCAGGATGGTTCTGCTGACCCTGACGTTTAGCTGCAGTGATGCCTGAAGGAGACATAGTGTGATAGCTTTGTAAAAGAGATGAGGACCAACAGGGAAAAGCACACGGGGGAAACATGTCTGCCTCACCACCAGGGGTACAGACGGCCGACACATACCTCACCTGTTATAAAGTCTGCGCTTTCCACAGCGGACTGCACAGTCACCAATAAACTCACTGTTAACAAAAAGAAATGGAAGAAATAGAATTTCAGATTTTATAAAAATAAAAAATACATCCTGTTCAGATTGTTACAAATTAAAGAAAAGGTGTCTTGTTAAGGTCTTGGGCCACCACAAGCCGCCAGAAAGGCTTGAGATCTGGTGACAGCATTAAATATTATGCATGCTATTCATTCTGTGTGGAAGCATCTGCATTAATTTTTCTTTTCTCATTTATTCAGCTTCCTCCTTTAATCTGTCACGAGTCTGTATGTGTGAGTGTGTGTGTGTAAGTGTGTCTGGGTGTGGGTGTGTGTGTGTTCAGCCATTCAGTCAACCATTTCCACACTGCACTCCTCTGGTAGAAATAGAAATTACAGCTCTTCAACAATTCATTTAATGACTTCTTTACAAGCACTAAGATCAGGATTTTAATGTGATTCGCAGAAGAACATCACATTTAATTTTTCCCAGTTTGCCAACTTCCATGCCTTTTATTCATTTCCTTAATGGAGCCAACATGCCAATTGATATTGCCTAGAGCTGCAACAATTAATTGATTGATCATTTAAAAAATTTTGTTGACATTTATGATAGTATAGTAATATCTTTGGGTTTGGGACTGTTGGTTCAATAAAACAAGCTATTTGAATACACCACCTTAAGCTATGGGAATTTTCTGACTTTTGAAAGCCAAAACAATTACAACTTAAATAAGACTTTAAAAATATTCAAATAAAACTATCTGAGATGGGAACATCACTCTTGGTTAAATTACACAAGGCAATTTGTCACGGCAAGACAAAGTAGGCATTACTTGTGTACCTGTTTTGGGAGCATGGATTGGAGTATGTTCAGAGAGGCTTATAGCACCGCCAGAGCGAGACTAAAAGCTGGCATCAAGGAGGCAAAGCGGAGACATCAGCAGAGACTGGAGAGAGACCTCAACACCAACAACACCAAAGATATGTGGCAGGCCATCAAAAACATCACAGGCTAAAAAAGCAGGAGCTCCCTCATCATGTGTGAGGCCACATTACCAGATGAACTTAACACCTTTTATGCTCGCTTTGATCTCCTCAACAAGGAGTCAGCTGCAAAGTCTACTCCACCTCCAGATGACTGGCCATTGTCAGTATCCACAGCAGATGTGAGGAGAGTCATGCTGAGTGTGAGTGAGTACATGAGTACATCAGCCAGGCCTGATAACATTTTTGGCTGTGTACTGAAAGCCTGTGCCAATCAGCTAGCTGATGTTATTGCTGACATTTTCAACATCTCACTGTCCCAGGAGAGGGATCCCACCTGTTTCAAGACAGCAACCATCATTTCTGTACCTAAAAAGTCTGCAGTGTCTAGTCTGAACGACTACCGCCCTGTGGCACTTAACCCCATTCTGATGAAGTGCTTTGAGAAACTGTCTTTTCAGCACATAAAGAGCAACATCCCAGCCAGCCTGGACCCTCACCAGTTTGCTTTCAGAACCAACAGATCCACAGAGGATACCATCTCCACTGCCCTCCACTCAGCCCTCACACACCTTGAGAAAAACAACACCTACATCAGAAGGCTGTTTGTGAATTTCAGCTCCGCATTCAACACAATCTCCCCCTGAAACTGATCAGCAAACTCAGCTCTCTGGGTTTAAGTACAACAGTCTTCAACTGGATATTGGTCTTCCTCACAAACAGACCCCAGTCAGTTTGGATTGGTGGACACACCTCCTCCACTCTAGCGCTCAACACCGGAGCGCCCCAGGGCTGTGTACTCAACCCCCTCTTGTTCACGCTGTACAACCACGACTGCATCCCCTGACATGGAGAGAACTCTGTTGTGAAGTTTGCGGATGACACCACCATCATCGGCTGGATTTAAAACAATGACGAGACTTCATATCAGGAGGAAATTCATAATCTTGTAGAGTGGTGCTCAGAGAACAACCTACTGCTCAACGTCACATCAGTGGTGATGAGGTGAATAGTTTCAGGTTCCTGGGAATCAGCATCACAGAGAACCTGACATGGTCGTCTCACATCTCCACGCTGGTGAAGAAATCTCAGAAAGGACTGTATTTCTTGTGGAAGCTTAAGAAGGCCAAATTCTCACACCTGGTTCTTGTCAGCTTTTACTGAGGGGCAATAGAAAGCATCCTGACTGGAAAAATCACAAACTGGCATGGGATATGCTCAGCCCAGGACCAGATGGCTCTGCAGTCTCAGAAGATCATTGGTACCCATCTCCCGAGCATCAGTGATATCGGTGAGGTGCCCACGGAGAGCCCAAAGGATACTAAAGGACAGTACCCACCCAGCCATAGCCTGTTCACCCTGCTGCCTTCTGGGAAGAGATATAGAAGTTTCTGTCCTGGGTACAGCAACCCTTATTCATCTAACTAAAAGGAATGAAACACTTGGCAACTCCTATTAAAGTGTTTCTTAACTGGATCCCCCCCCCCATACTCGACCACAAGACCAATCAGGACTGATTAGGTAGTTAAGGAAAAGCGTATCTGAATTTGACACGACTGGACAACTGGCTGTCCGCCAAGAACTAGCCACTTGCTGTTTTGTGAATGTGTAACTGCACATTGACCTGTTGCTGTGGGGGAGTGTGTGTGTGTGTGTGTGTGTGTGTGTGTGTGTGTATGCATTTACAAATGTGTCTGAAAGCAAGGTGCATAAATAATGAAACAAGGCAGTATCATCTTCAACAGGCTAAATGCAACATGACAGATCAGTCACAGATGCAGAGAGGTATTCTAACAAGACTTCTGAAGCAAAGTCTTTGCTCAGTATGACTCAAGGAACCTGTGGTTTGCAATAGCATTACTTTGTCTCCAATAATTAGCTGTTCAAACTGCACTTATTAACCTCTGAGTGCCATCCAACTACCTTTAAATGTATGATAAATGATTAATATCAGCATGTCTATAAAGCCCTCTCATGCCCCATGCACGCTTACAGTCACAGTCGCCCTCCCTCCCATTTCTGAACTGTCTGATAGTTGCCAGAACCTCTTTGAGGCCAGTGTTAAACATTCCTCCATGGGCTCCCAGAATTCCTCTCACACGTGTGTTTGTGCTTGTGTGTGTGAGTGTAAAATATATATTGTATTTCTTTATCTGTCTGTTACACCAGTCATCAGTTAATTACCAGTCATCAGCATATCTCCTCAAGACACTTATTCAGGGGGACAACCAAGTCCTATAGCCTCCTGCTTGAGGTATGTTTGTTTTGCAGTCTATTTTTAAATACAGTAATTGTGCTCTTTTTCTCTGTAGGTTAATGTTTTAAGTGATAAAACTATATTAATTTTTGATAACATAAGCTGAGGTGGTCTTTGTTTTAGGTAAGTTGGCCCATCTCCCACTACAAAACACTGCGGGACACTCTGGGACAAAAACCTACCTTCAGTCATTCATGTGTGTTCATTATCAGCTAAAGCACATCCCTATCCAGTTACACAAATACTAACCACATAGTCAGTTATGCCTGCTCGTACTCTACTGGCCCCTCTACTAATAAAGTGAGCGTGTGTACTGTATTGGGGTACTGTTGTGGGATGAAAACAACCAGTGTCAACTTCTCAGGAACTAAGAAAAGCAGCATCATGTTTAGTTTGATTGTTAAAGGTGTCATAAACAATAGGCTTGAACTACTGCCACTGAGCAAGTTTGTGTTCTATTGATTTCTTTGCCTTCTATTTTACTGTTCACTCACCATTCAGGATCAACTGGCGTGATGTCTATCCTGGGAGGGGCTCCAAAGGGCAAAGACGTTGGCCTGGCCATGATTTCATCATCGGGTGTCCGTGACCTGTCCCCCTGACGCCATGACAACGGGGGTAGCTGCAGGGTTCCCGAGAAACGCCGTCTGCCACGTCGCAGGTCGACCCCCAGTGTGCAGGACGGGGACGTGAAAGACTCACTGAGGCAACAATCTGGAGGCTCTTTGCTGTCCTGAGAAGAGAAAGAAATGAAAGAGGAAGTACATGAAATTAAAGAACACAGTTTTGATATTCATTTGGATTCAAATGGAGAAAGATAAAATAAGATAAAATCCTGAGCATAGCCCTGTGTTTAACTACATATGTGTTAACTGTTTGCCCACTAAGGGGCGCCACAGGTTTGTTTCTGACTAAAGATGGAGTTTCATTAGTAAAGCACTTCATCCATTCTTTGGTGATCTATTACACCTACTACCATCCTACTGTCTCAGATTACCTCATACAGGAGGGGGATAAAATCCAATAAAACCCAAATTTGCATCCTTAAGTTGAGTTAATTAAAAAATGAAAAGAGAACATTACTAACAAAACTTTGAACACCCACAGGGATGAATGACACCAGACCTTAAATATTATGATGACTTAAATAAATATTAAAACAAGATCTACTTAAACCCCCTGAGCTGTTTACCGTGCAGTATAACATGAATGCCACATGATTCTAGGATTTTTTTCTTTCATCATCTCTTCACTTATGCCTCCTCCGAAGCCTCCACTCTTTCCTTCCGCCTCATTTAGTGGCTTAATTTGTCTTGTTAGCGTGTGCTGTCTGTAGCACACTGATTGCAGCACATAAATAACCATGTGTATCCCTCAGCTGTGCACCTGGGCCATATTTACTGAGCATCTCAGAGACACCTCTAGAAACCATTCTCAGTGTGACGAGGACTAAAAAAAATCTCCATACACTTTACAAATTACTCTTTTACAATCAATGCGTTTCCCTTTTTTCCATGGTTATTCAAGGCTACCCATAAACCACTCATAACCTGCCCCGTCAAATACAGGCTGTGCTTGTTATTTATTTCAGGAAGCTCAGGTTTTATGCAGGTGGAATCAGAAACTAAAATAGCTGTAGCTAAATAGGCACCTGGCAGCACCTTATCGTGTGCTTTGCAACAAACAGGCATGCACAGCATTCACCTGTACCTGTAACATGCAGCAGATTGGTAACACCAAATTATACTGTATCATAAACAAATAAACTGTGTTATTGTGTTTGTTTCTCGTGTTTAAACTGATATAAAGTATTTCAGTATTTCATTCATCTTTTTACAGTATTTGGAATTTGGAGAAATTACTACTTGATGAACCAATATGAACTGACAGAAAATGTGCAACTATTTTTAAGATGGGTTAACAGTAATTTAAGTGAAAATGCCAAATGTTTTACTACTACTACTTTTTTTGTGAGGATACGCTGCTTTTCTTTGTTTTATGTCAAAGTAAGTAAGTAATATCTTTGGGTTTTGGATTATTGGTTGGACAAAAATGTAGAAGGCTTTTTAACTGTGATGTGATTAGTGACTATATATATATATATATATATATATATATATATATATATATATAT
>NC_060154.1:8860727-8887409 GCF_021292245.1 Micropterus dolomieu
TGTGTGTGTGAGTGTAAAATATATATTGTATTTCTTTATCTGTCTGTTACACCAGTCATCAGTTAATTACCAGTCATCAGCATATCTCCTCAAGACACTTATTCAGGGGGACAACCAAGTCCTATAGCCTCCTGCTTGAGGTATGTTTGTTTTGCAGTCTATTTTTAAATACAGTAATTGTGCTCTTTTTCTCTGTAGGTTAATGTTTTAAGTGATAAAACTATATTAATTTTTGATAACATAAGCTGAGGTGGTCTTTGTTTTAGGTAAGTTGGCCCATCTCCCACTACAAAACACTGCGGGACACTCTGGGACAAAAACCTACCTTCAGTCATTCATGTGTGTTCATTATCAGCTAAAGCACATCCCTATCCAGTTACACAAATACTAACCACATAGTCAGTTATGCCTGCTCGTACTCTACTGGCCCCTCTACTAATAAAGTGAGCGTGTGTACTGTATTGGGGTACTGTTGTGGGATGAAAACAACCAGTGTCAACTTCTCAGGAACTAAGAAAAGCAGCATCATGTTTAGTTTGATTGTTAAAGGTGTCATAAACAATAGGCTTGAACTACTGCCACTGAGCAAGTTTGTGTTCTATTGATTTCTTTGCCTTCTATTTTACTGTTCACTCACCATTCAGGATCAACTGGCGTGATGTCTATCCTGGGAGGGGCTCCAAAGGGCAAAGACGTTGGCCTGGCCATGATTTCATCATCGGGTGTCCGTGACCTGTCCCCCTGACGCCATGACAACGGGGGTAGCTGCAGGGTTCCCGAGAAACGCCGTCTGCCACGTCGCAGGTCGACCCCCAGTGTGCAGGACGGGGACGTGAAAGACTCACTGAGGCAACAATCTGGAGGCTCTTTGCTGTCCTGAGAAGAGAAAGAAATGAAAGAGGAAGTACATGAAATTAAAGAACACAGTTTTGATATTCATTTGGATTCAAATGGAGAAAGATAAAATAAGATAAAATCCTGAGCATAGCCCTGTGTTTAACTACATATGTGTTAACTGTTTGCCCACTAAGGGGCGCCACAGGTTTGTTTCTGACTAAAGATGGAGTTTCATTAGTAAAGCACTTCATCCATTCTTTGGTGATCTATTACACCTACTACCATCCTACTGTCTCAGATTACCTCATACAGGAGGGGGATAAAATCCAATAAAACCCAAATTTGCATCCTTAAGTTGAGTTAATTAAAAAATGAAAAGAGAACATTACTAACAAAACTTTGAACACCCACAGGGATGAATGACACCAGACCTTAAATATTATGATGACTTAAATAAATATTAAAACAAGATCTACTTAAACCCCCTGAGCTGTTTACCGTGCAGTATAACATGAATGCCACATGATTCTAGGATTTTTTTCTTTCATCATCTCTTCACTTATGCCTCCTCCGAAGCCTCCACTCTTTCCTTCCGCCTCATTTAGTGGCTTAATTTGTCTTGTTAGCGTGTGCTGTCTGTAGCACACTGATTGCAGCACATAAATAACCATGTGTATCCCTCAGCTGTGCACCTGGGCCATATTTACTGAGCATCTCAGAGACACCTCTAGAAACCATTCTCAGTGTGACGAGGACTAAAAAAAATCTCCATACACTTTACAAATTACTCTTTTACAATCAATGCGTTTCCCTTTTTTCCATGGTTATTCAAGGCTACCCATAAACCACTCATAACCTGCCCCGTCAAATACAGGCTGTGCTTGTTATTTATTTCAGGAAGCTCAGGTTTTATGCAGGTGGAATCAGAAACTAAAATAGCTGTAGCTAAATAGGCACCTGGCAGCACCTTATCGTGTGCTTTGCAACAAACAGGCATGCACAGCATTCACCTGTACCTGTAACATGCAGCAGATTGGTAACACCAAATTATACTGTATCATAAACAAATAAACTGTGTTATTGTGTTTGTTTCTCGTGTTTAAACTGATATAAAGTATTTCAGTATTTCATTCATCTTTTTACAGTATTTGGAATTTGGAGAAATTACTACTTGATGAACCAATATGAACTGACAGAAAATGTGCAACTATTTTTAAGATGGGTTAACAGTAATTTAAGTGAAAATGCCAAATGTTTTACTACTACTACTTTTTTTGTGAGGATACGCTGCTTTTCTTTGTTTTATGTCAAAGTAAGTAAGTAATATCTTTGGGTTTTGGATTATTGGTTGGACAAAAATGTAGAAGGCTTTTTAACTGTGATGTGATTAGTGACTATATATATATATATATATATATATATATATATATATATATATATATATTTGACAATATATATACAAAAAAATTAATCAATAAAATAATCTGCATATTATTTGATCTATATTTGCTTATCCTTGAGGGTTGGGGGGAGTGGGCGGTAGAATCAAAACAGGTCAGTCAGGGCTGACAGATCAAGACAGACAACCCATTACGCCCACATTCACACCTAATCTTCATGTCTTTCAACTGTGGGAGGAAACTGGAGCACCTGGAAGAAACCCACACAGGTACAGGGAGAACATGCAAACACCACAGAGAAAGACCCCTGCAGCCCGGTTACAGTGAAGCCATTCTCTCTCAAAGAAGAACTTTGGGAAGAAGCTTCATACAGTAAAGAACTCTCACGTCCGACTCTGTAGGTAGGAGTGTTTTTAATCCTGGTTCTGCATTGTACAAGTCTAGTCAGAGTTGGTAGTAGTGCTGAGAAAAACAACCAAATAATTTGCACTGATTCTTTTTTTTTTTTTTTAGCTCAATACCTTCTCCAGTAGTAAGTACTCCTTCCAGTAAACAAAGCCTCCCACTCTTAACAGCTCCCCTTGGCAATTTGCCCTCACCTGCCTTCTGTGCATTATCAATGCACTGACATTGACTCTTATACCCCCTAACCCCCCAAATCTCTCCTAGTTAATTGTTAATTTTTTGCACATTAAACCTATGCAAGTACTTTGCACATTGCTGCACTAACTGTAATTTATACAACCGCCATATTGTATTATTATTCTTTTAACATCTTATTGTCAATTTTATATTTATGGTTACTTAGCCTTCTTTGCCTGAGTACTACTTTCTTTATCGTTCTTTCTATTGTTTTACCTGCTATGTTTATTGTTAAGCACTAAAACACAAAAGAAAATTCTTTATATGTGTAAACCTACTTGGCAAGAAAGCGGATTCTGATTCTGATTCAAACTAAATACAACTTACAAGGTAGATTTACACTACAACAGGTTGTAGAGCGAAATTGAGTTTTTAACTCCCTTCTGCTAAATAGCAGACAACATAATTATAAAAGCAAATATAAAAATGGTAAACAGAAATAAACTATATTCAATGGAGCAGTGCTGAGGAACATGCCAGCTATCATGATGGAAGCATCACAACCTCATTTCATTCTGACTTTTTACAGTATGGGTTACTGTCATGTCAATCCCATTGTCAAGTGTAGCTTGCTTTTAGTAGCAGTGGGAGGTGACTTATTTTTCCCTTGGAGCTTCCCAGAAGCAAACATATTCATTAATTAACCATTGGTGGTATCAGATACAGAAGAGGCATCTATGTTATTGAAAAACTCAGCATACTCAATGTTGCCTCCCAGCCTCCAGACATTCAGATTACGATTTATGCTTGAAGAATGTTAATACAGATGTTTTTCAGTTGTTCTGGATAAAATACTTCATTTATTGTATTTCCCAGTGCAACAGCTCCTCTGTGTTTCTGTATTTAGCGTTCTTTCTGTGAGTGCTGTTGTTCAGCACTTAAGTCAGGTACCGGAAACCATTATACTTATTGCTTGTCAAGTGTCTTATCACTTTAGTTTCTTGTATCACGTCTTTGCACTAACCCTTGTATAAGCACTGTAGTTCAGTGCTGTGTACTGTCTATTATTAGCTTTTTTCTGCCAATCTGGTATGACACTGGAATTGGGTGTCTGCAATGTGTGGACTATGTCTTTGACTGTTTTCACTGTGTATGTTTACTGTTTTAATATCCTATAATAAAGTCATCCTTATCATTGATAATCAATCAATCATGGCAGTTTGTAAATACTGTACATGCAAGCTTTGGCAGGTCATTTTAATGTACCATTGGTGTTAATAAGTTGGCCTGTTGTGCATATTGCTGTAAAAGGAATATATAAAATAAAATAAAAATGTTTTTACTTCACAAAGGCAGTTGTTAAATGAACTCAGCATTCCAGGGTCTGTGGATCTGACGGGCAAGTACATTTGTGTGTCATCAGCATAAATATGAAAAGAAATACCATGTTTATGGATAATATGTCCAAGGGGAAGCGGATACAAGGAAAACAAAATGGGTCCTAAGACCGACCCCTGAGGCACATCATATTTAACTGGACAGAACGAAGAGACATAGTTGTTTACAGACACGCAAAACTTCCTATTTGACAGGTAGGATGAAAATCATTCTAGGGCAGTACCAGAGATCCCCACCCAGTGCCTCAGTCTGTCTAACATGATGTTGTGATTAATGGTGTCAGGAGTACCAGGACTGAGCACATGCCATCATCAGCAGACATTAAAAGGTCATTGGTGGCTTTAAGCAGGGCAGTCTCTGTGCTGTGGTACTTTCTGAAACCGGATTGAAACTTTTCAAATAATTTGTTATTTTCCAGTACAGTGAGCAGTTGTTTGGACACAATTCTTTCTAAAATCTTTGCAATAAAAGGCAGTTTTGAAATTGGTATAAAATATTGTGGGAGGGAGGGATCTAAACCAGGTTTCTTTAAACGTGGGTTCATGCAAGCCGTTTTAAAGTAATCAGGGACACAACCAGTAGATAGGGAGCTGTTGAAAACAGAGATCAAATGGGGCCCAACAGAATCTATTACTTTCAGTAAAAACTTTGTATGTATTACATCAAGTGGGCTGGAGGACACTCTCATTTGTGTTACTGTTTTAAAAGCTCAGAAAGGCAGATGGGATAAAACGAAGGTTACGATATGGTAACCCTAGTTCTATAAGCACAGTACTGGACTCTATGCAGGTGTTAATGGTCAGGCCAAGCCCCTATCGGTCCAGCAACTTTCTCAGGGGTGTTCCACCATTCTGTCACTAGGTGATGTGGTGGTCGGGGCTTTGGCCGGCCTGTGGCCGACCGGGTTGGTGTGGTAGACTTTGGCTTGACGCGGCTAGGGCGGACAGTGATCAGGCTCCACCCACTATATCCATAGAGTCCAGTAGAGAGCGGAGCCTGTGAGAGATAGAACGAAGGTTATGAAGGTTATCGGTAGCGACTTCCTATTGCTCGGCTACATGTACGATAAAATTTCAGTGGGCAAGTGCATGCGTGTATTTGGAGGAGGTAGTACACATAGAGTCCAGTAGCCTGTGTGAGATAGAACTGGTCAAAACTTTCTTGTTGCTGGTGAGGGACCTCTGAGTAAGAGGCAGTGGGGGTAATAGAGGCTCTGATTGACACCACCTTATTGGTAAAATAAGATAGAAAACAATTCACAGTCATCATTACTTCCAGCTGAGGCACAAGGAGGGGTTGGGTTTACCAGCTGATCGACAGTCTTAAATAGAAACCTGGGATTGTGTTTATGTGTAGTAATGAGTTCAGAAAAATAGTGTGTTCTCGCATCCTTAACCATGTTATTGTAGTTAATTAACAAATCCTTCAGACTGAGGTAATGGACTTGGAGACTGGATTTTTTCCATCTGCACTTTCCTGCATTCCCTTTTTAGGCTGCGAATGCTGTCATTTATCCAGGGTTGCTTACTAGCTTTAGACGTAGGCCTAAGCTTTAGAGGAGCAGTAATATTTAGTGACGACAAGCAGAGATGATTGAATTGATCAACCAGATTATTGGTGTTGGAATCGGACAGATGTTGGCTTTGGCTCTGAAAGAATGTGCAAAACTTTGAAACCCTTTGTTCATTAAAGATGCGACAACACACGGAGCTTGGTGAGGCGGCATGAGTAACAGGCGAATCGCAGCTAAAAACAATACATCTGTGGTCAGATATGGTCATGTCAACTAATTCCACAGAGGAAATGCTGACACCCAGGGTAAAAACCAAGTCCAGTGTATGACCACGGTTATGTGTTTGCCCTTTGACATGTTGTTTGAAGAAGTGGCCATATTTAAAAAGTCAGTTGCATTAACATTGGTGGGGTCATCAACATGAATATTAAAATCACCACAAAGAACAATTCAGGAAGTTCTGATAAAAATCCTCCAGGCGGTTTTGGGGGGCCATAAATTATAACAAATATGATAGGTTGCAGCCCTCCAAGTTTAAGAGTGAGAACTTCAAAGGAGTTAAATTCATCACAGCGTACTTGACGACATTTAAAATTTTTCCTATACACGCTCACTAGCCCACCACCACGACCACTGACCCTCAGTTGACTAAAACAATCATATTGAAGCGGACACAGTTCAGCTAGCTGGCTAAAGTCATTCATTTGCAACCATTATTCACGTAAAAACTAGATTTGCAGACAAGATAAAATCATTTAAGATAAAAGTCTTACTTGACAGTGATCTCACATTGAAGAGCCATTTTAAATGGATTTGTGCTGGAGTTGGTGCAGTTGTCCTAATCCTTATAAGATTACTATGATTTCTGTGTGGGATGTGCACATTTCAGTTTACTGGTCTATGCGTGATGATATGTCTATATTGTTTTGTTCATAGTGTGTATATTAGTGTTCTCTATTCTGTAGTTTGTGTCTGATTTTATTTTATTATTATTTTATTATTGTGTTATTGTATTTTTGTATGAGTAAGCACATCGTGAGCAATGTACAATCCTGAGTCAAATTCCTCGTATGTGTACACATACCTGGCAATAAAACTGATTCTGATGACAGGAATAGAAGTATTTGGAACAGCGCTGGGAGCAGACGGCTTTACATGCCAGCAGGTGGAGACAGTTCTTAGTGGCAGTGAGACAGAGATCTGTTCAGTGACAGGTGGTCCAGGTGTGCTGCATGAATGATTATTCATTCACGTAAGTCATGTGTGGAGGACTGCACCACATGCTGTATGTGAACAGCTAACATTTCAGAGCCCCGTTTGTTTGGGTGAAGTCCTGTCTTAAAAAGAGAACGGACTTTCCACACCGCTTTAAAAAGTTAAAAAGACGGTTAAAATCTGATTTTGTCAGCTCAGACTGCTGAAGAGCTGTGTCATTTGTTCCCACATGGACTATCACTCTTGTGATGGAGGACGGGAGCGACGGCATCAGGTCCTGGAGTTTTTTAAAAAATGTCAGCCGTGGTGGCACCGGGGAAGCTGTGAGTGGTAGCATTAAAGAAGGATGTTTCTGGTTATGGAGTCACCAATTATTAGTGTGGTTGGGGAGAAAAGGGGATGAGGAGATGCCGGTTGTGGGATTCTAGAACAGGACTGAGCAGAATCTTCTTCAACACTGCGTGCCGACTGAGGATGGAGTGTGTGAGCTGCCGAGTGTTGTGTTGGTGTAGCAGTAACAGACCTGAGAGAAGGGCTACCCGACGGTGCAGGGTAGAGACGGCCTCCGGAGCGTCTGAGCACAGCCTCCTTCAGGATCCTACATTGGGAAACGGAGGTTTTTGACCGGAATGACGGCCGCCGATCAGGCCCAGCGGCAAACTGGCAGCCCAGCCAATCACCGTTTGCCGCCAGTGCAGGAGATGCAGCCGGTGGAGGAGATGCAACAGTGTCGGCAGGCGGTATCCGCCGAAAGTGATCCGTATCAGGGAGACTCGAAGCCGCAGGTGTATCTGCTGGATGGACCGGAGTGTCGTTAGACAGGGCCGCATAGCGGTTGGAGAGGCCGATGTGCGGAGGAGAGGCAATCCCATCCGAGCCTCTCTTGCAGCCACGGACTTCAGCCCAGGTTGAATGATGCTTCGGAGTCAAGCAGGAGGAAAGCCTTGGAAGAGGAGTCCCATAGCACGGTGTCCTGGATGTTAGCGGTTGCGCTAAGAGAAACAATCTGTTTGGCTTGTACTGAAGCCACATCCATAAAGCCAGTCAGCAGGGAATCTTTCTCTTTGAGTTCCTCTGAAAGTCGTCGGATGTCTTCCATAAAGTCAGCAATCTTATTGTTCGCTTTCTTAAGGAGTGTGCAGTCCTCATGGGGCAGAGTTATCTCAGCTAGTATAACGTTAGTCGCCGGAGCTTTGTTGTGATCAGTAGTGTTGATAGTGTTTTTGCGGTCATCTAGCTTAAAATCCATGTCGGATGACTAAAATCCTTAACCCACATAAAACTTAAGTTAAAAACTTAAGTTCAATAAAAGGATATAAAAAATGTAACGTAAAAGTATTATGATTAATGTCAAAGTACGGTGGCTCTGAGAAAACAACATACTGCATAACTACATATAAAGGGAAATTAATACTAATCCTTAATTAAATTGCTCTATTTCCTCAGTACCTCAATCCAGTACCTGCACAAACTATTAGCATAAACCTGGAGAACACATAATTAGATTACTCAACAAACAGTAAAACTAATACTATACTAATACTTGGCACTTTATACTGTACCTTTACTTTTCTATAAACTTTAAACATGACTTCTAGGAAATCTAGAAATATATTCTGATGTTTAATAAATAGTGGACCTGTGAAGTAGTGTCATTCCTTGCTTTGTATTTAAAGAAGAATCTAGTTCTTAATAAATGTAATACTTTCATTAAAACAATCCATCATTGTGATTCAGTCCTTGTCTTAAAAGGTGAGGAAGCCCTTGTTGAGAAAACACAGTTGAGAGACAAATCAGCTTGGCAACTGCTGCTTAGAAGAAAATAAATACATGGCAACTATCAAAAGGCAGAAGCATTATGTAATGAAATGCAAAGCAGTAAAAAGTCCATCCATCCATCCATCCATTGTCAACCGCTTATCCTGCGTACAGGGTCGTGGGAGCAGTAAAAAGTGATTTCTAAAATTAAAAAAATGCTCTGCTACAGTGCCCCCTGTAGGTATAAAAAAAGAACAAGACAGAGGAAACAAAGAAAGTATTGCTTTCCGATGCTGTTAAGAGCTATTTGCCTTGAGAGATGGAGAGTCATGAGTAAGGAGGAAGAGACAACATTTTTCTATGACAGTTAAGAGAGGAGATAGTGTGGTATAAAGGCAAGGACAAAGTGAGATATAGGAGCGGTAAGAACTGCAGTGCAGAACAGAGAAGATAAAAGAAGGAAGCAATATTAGATGAGAGAAGGCTAGCAAAGAGAAAAATAACATCTGACACAGAGAACTACCAGAGCAGAGTGAAGGACAAGCATATAAAACCACTGATGGAGCTTAATAGTGTCAATCATATCTCAGATCAGATAATGCCCTTATTGTAGCAATCATACTAAAGAGAAATACAGACGGGACTGACTGCATCATGCTGGATGCCTGCCAATACCTGAGCCATGGTAACTCTGTGAGTTGCTCAGGATACATGTACCAACACTGCATAGTTAATCTATGACCATTGTAGAAGTAACCACACTTACCAGCTCTATAACACATGAATCATGAGTGCAAAAAAGCTAAACTAGCCAACTTTTTAAAATGTGAGTCACTTCCCTTTTCCTTTACATAAGGTAATCCTCTTTTCCTCACTTTCTTTCACAAAATTGTGAGGGAAGAAACAACTGTGTGAGTTGAACCAATTTAACTGTCTGACACATCAAACAGTCATAAAGCTGTGGGCCAGGTTTTTAATCACTTAATATTTTCAAAGACAAGAAAGGTCTAGAGAGTAATGCATACAGTTGGTAAATCCAGAGATGTGACTACAACGTGAGTCGTTTGCCTATTTATTTATTTTACTCCTATAGTTTTTCTCTTATACTAGATTGTGTTGCACCAGCTATTCATAAATCAATTCAAAATTTCCTATTAAATAAACTACTAGCTGTCTTCAAACAAGTGATTTACTAAATGTGGTTGCTAGTAAACATCTGTAGTGCTGTCCAATCAAAAACAGTCAATTCTGTAAAAAAGTCACTGTAGGTTTAGATAGAAACCAAAGCGAATTTTTGCCAGACCATTTGTGTTGATTCACTCACAGCCAATGTACCAGCTGTACAGACATTAGCTGTAAGTAACCAGTAACTTAAATATGAAACGTAATTGCCAACTGGTATTATGTATACACAAACAAATATTTTGTGTGTTACTTATGTGAGATTTAATTTAAAATCCTTGTTATTAAACAGCCTTTTAATGTCTTAGCAGTGTGAGTTGGCTTAGTTAGACATACTATAATTGGCAGTAATGTGGATGTTAATATTTACCAACAACTCATTTTCACATAACCCATTTAAATGTATTCATGCTTCAATTGCCACTTAGTACAGACTTTCATTACAGCATTGGGATGTTGGTGTAACAGGGGAAACTCCCTAGAGCTATCAAAGACCTCGCCGGGAAAGCACAGAAGAGCAGTTTCTGGCTGAGAATGAAGGACAGCAATTTGGTCCATCAAACAAGGAGGGCAGCTGCAGGGAGTAGTAGGGACATGTCCTTGTCACTACTGCAACGGAGATGTAAAGCAGTAAAACATGATGACCCTGCAGCTGACCCCATGTCACACCTCGTTAGGTACAATCCCTCACTAGGCTAAGTTTGAAATCCAAACATGTGGTGCAACCGTTTCCAGATTTGACAAGACTTCAAGTAATTTGGCAGTTTTGAGCCAAATAAAAATACTGGAATCTAAATTAAAAAAACTGAAATAAGCTTCTATTGTTCAGTTTTGGTTGATACCGTCTGATGGGTGTTCATGTAACTGGTCAATGATAATTTTTAAGCTGTTCTGGATAACATTAAATTATAATGTGTTTTCAATATTTTGTCCACCAGTAGACAAATACTTCAGGCTAAACTATCACCATTCTTCTTCTTAAAATGTTACCTAAATGATACACAGGAGACAGTAGGAATCTGACAGTTTTTAGCCATTTTGCAAAGTAAAAACAGGTAGGACTGCTGCAAGGACTTCACTCATTCCTCCCACATACTCTACCTGCCATCCTTAGATGACCTTCAACAGCTGTGATGTGTGTGTGTGTGTGTGTGTGTGTGTGTGTGTGTGTGTGTGTGTGTGTGTGTGTGTGTGTGTGTGTGTGTGTGTGTGTGTGTGTGTGTTTGTTTATCTATGAGGCAGGAGCAGGATGGGTCAGGTGCAGAAGTCCATTATCCTATTAGCAGCACTACCCCCATGGCCTTTTTGTCTTCCTGGCACCATTGAGACTGTGACATATTCATTAGTCTCACACACATACATATCATACAAATGAGAACAATGTCTATTCACCCCCCTAACCACTTCATGCACACACACCAAAACAGAGGCCAGGTCACAAGGCCTCAGCTGCTGGAAGAGATTAACATAGAGACAAAACTACCTTTGCAGCCTTGTCAAGGCTACATTTATACCCAGACCATACAACACACATTTTTCACAGCCTTTAGAGATACACCAGAAAAACGACAGCATTGTCATGTGATTTATGACTATCCCCTACAGAAAAACAAACAATACACGTTACAGTTGCCTATGATTACTAGAAGAAACAAAGCAGAAAGGAGCACAGGAGACTAGGATTTGTGTCCAGTCTACTATAAACAGTACTGTTTTCCTTTTACCATTAAGATGGCTTTTCTCTAACCATAAACCAGTAGTCTGCATGCATAAACTTGAAAAAGTACTACAAATACTAAATCAGAAAATGTGGGTCACTTTAGAATGCATAGATGAACATCCTCATACCTTAAAAAGTATCAGAACTTCTTGGAAGTGGAAACTTTCCTGGGTTATACCAGTTGCAATCATATTAGCAGGGGTTTTGATAATCTAGTTGTGTTTTTTGGGCAACTTTTATAAAACATGCTGCTGACAAAGAAAGTCACCAGAGAAGACCAACTAATTCTCAATCCCAAGTCATCACATATGGTTGCTTGTTCAAGACCCCTTGGTGTCACTTTTTAGCGCACCGGGTATTTCTTTAGCGTTATTCTTCACTGCTAGCATTCAATGCGACGTCAGGTCAATGTCAGGTGACGTAGTATAATTGTAACGGAAGCCAGATGGCTGTGCAGTATGTAAACCTCACTCCCCGACACCTTAAGAGATGCACTGGCTCCAGATGCTAGTGCCCATGTGATTTAGCCTCCTCGTTAGGGCACCCACCTCCCGTACCCAAGGTCGCCAGAGTCAGGACCGCACAGTAGTACAACAACAGGGAGAACCATTACATACAGAGCGCTAATGTCCGCTAGGGAGGTGATTGGGGAGGGCTAATGGATTAATGTATTTTCGCCAACTTAAGAAGTAGCATATTCATTGTTGTTAACTTGACTGCGGAGTCCTACAAGTCCAGAAATGATGCTAAGGTTTATCCAGTGAGATAAAAAGTGACATGGGATGACTTTGGACTGAGAATGTGTTGAGCAGACACATAGCCTACAGGTGTTTGGACGGAGTGACCACAAGAAAAAAAAGTAATCTTCCCCAACCAGAAGCTCTGGATGAACAGAGAGGTTCGCCTCTGGCTCGAAGCCAGAGATGCAGCCTTCAGGACTGGAGACCGTGATGCTTACAGCTCAGTCAGGGCCAACCTGGGGAAGGGAATCTGCCAGGTTCAACACATAAACAAACAGGATTCAAGAGCACTTCAACTCGTTGGACACCCGGAATGTGGCAAGGCATTCAGACCGTCACAGACTTCAAACTACCCAGCACTGTGCCTCCCTTCCTGACAAGCTCAACCATTTCTATGCTTGCTTTGACAGAGGATACAAGGTGGTCACCAAAGTTGATCTGGTGAGTTGCCTCTCACACTCTCCACCTCAGATTTTTACTCTACTTTGAGCATGGTAAATGCTTGGAAAGCAACTGGCCCTGCTGGAATACCTGGCAGGGTGGTTAGAGCCTGTGCAAAGCACCCGGCCAAGGTCTTTACAGAAATTTTCAATCTGTCTAGGCCAGGCAGGTATCCCCACTAGTTCAAGACCACCACCATTGTGCCAGTACAGAAGCACTCTACTGCTTCAGCTCTTAATGATTTCCGTCTTGTCGCACTCACCTCCATCAGTGCCAAACGTTATAAGGAAGATTGGTTCTTTCAAACCTCAGATCATGCTGCTACATGGACCCACACCAGTTTGCCCATAGCCGCAACAGAGGATGCCATCTCTACAACACTCCACTCTGCCTTAACCCATTTAGACAGTCAATTCACAATTCACACGTCAGGATGCTCTTCACTGACTTTGGTTTTAACATTGTGATGTGCACCCCTATGCAACTGGACTCTAGATTTTCTGACTTACATACTCCAGTCTGTTAAGTTAGACAACCTCTTCTCCTCCACCATCTCAGTGTGTATGGTAACTGCTCTGCATGAGACCACAAAGCACTCCAGCTGGTAGTGAAAACTGCTCAACAGATCATCAGCACCCAGTTACCCACCACTGAGAACATTTATCAAAAGCACTGCCTGGGCAAGGCAAAAAACTACCACCAATTAAAAACAGTTTGTTAGTCAAATGAATGAGCATGACCACCATATCTGTCAGTTGGTACAGACAATATTGTGACTTCCTGCATTTATACCACAGACAGAATAAAATTCTATTTTACAGGTTTTGTAGACTAATGAAAAAACTAATGAAAATCAGGTGTCCAGATATAGTATGTCAATGACAAAGTTAAATAACTAAGTTAGGCTACATAGAGATTTGTTAGCAAAGACTTTTTCAAAACCCCCTTAAAAAAAACCTTAAATATTTTGATTAATTTGGGATTAGTAAAAGTTAAGCTTAGAGAAACTTAGTTTTACATTTCTCACTCCCTCTGAGCTGAAATACCATTTAAACTATCTGTTTTTCAAATAATTGCTTTCTTAAACCACCTATTTGTATTATTTGTGAATTTTCTCTGTTAGCATAATGCATCGCATGGCATCCTGATATGCATTATTCCCATTTCTCACCCACCCCCACCAACACCCAAATCGCTCTGCACTCTCACCACTTAGACACCAAGGCAACAAAACAACAGGGAGGAAATGAAGAGATGAGCCAAGAAAACAACACCTGCTTTCCATCAGTTATAGAGGGGGGATGTATAGAGTGGGAGAGGAAAAGGTCTGACAGAGAGGAAAGTAAGTGAGAGGAAAGCGTCAAGAAAAGAGAGAAGTGAGGGGAGCAATCGTAGAGCAAGTGAAATAGACTGATTGGTATTGTATGAAAAAAGACATCTGCAGCTGAGCATAGCTTCCAGCACTATGCACATGCAAACATGCATCATATACAGTACATACTGCGCATTTTCTACACACACATAAACCAAAACACCCACCTATGCATGCGCCACAAGGACACATGCACATATGAGCTTGCTTGTAAATACACACAGGATGCAACTAAAAGGTTGTTTGAATAGATGACTAAAACAACCATGATGGGTGGTTGATATGTATTTGGGCTCCCAATATCAGTGTATGCTTGCTGATAGGTTGAAGATGGATAAGCTGGAGGGAGGGAGCACAAGCACTGTTGTCACGAAAGAGTCTGATTTAAATGAAATGTTCAGATGGGTGACTGTCCCTTCATGTATTAGAGTTTTTGTTAATGGCTTGAACAAAGTGTTTTAAATTATTCAGAAGCTTCAAAAAAAAACAAAAAACAACCTAACAATATAATAAAACTTTGGATTCGAGAAATGCTTTACAAAATTTTCATGCAACAACAGAGATAGGGTTGATGCCTTTAAATAAAAGGCCATTTTAGGACTAATAACTCCAATCACTTCGACTTACAGGCTGCTAAAAGTGATGAAATATTCTCCTGAGGTTGACAGAGGAACAGGATATTAATAAAACTGTTTGAATTATCTCTCCTTCCTTTCTTTTATCATCATCTTTTCTTTATTGCTGCAAAAAAGCCCAATCCTCGTGTCTGAGACAAGAGATAAAATAAAACCTTCCCTCTCTATAACAAAGTGTGACGTGTAATAAATTTAGCTGAGAAATTCGCTGAAGGCCACTTTCAAGAGATTTCTGCTTCATTTATTTAGTATACATGTACAGTTTATTGGAGAGACAGTGTCATCAGTTGAGATTAACAAAGGATGAGAACCAGATTGAGATCCAGACTGGCAACATTTTCCACTTTTCTCCCTCTAACATATCTTAACTACTAAAATCCAGTTACACATATAAGCTGCTGTGGAGCTCAAACAATCAGTGGATTCATTGGTTTGTCAATCATCACAATCTTAATAAGCAACAATTTTGATGATTCATTATTATCATGACGTTAAGTAATTTTTTGAGCAAATATGCCAAAGAAAGACCAGTTACAGCTTCTCAAATGTGAATCTTTGCTTTTTGTGTGTTTTTTAATCCTCTATGATACTTAATGCAATTGTCTTTATTTTTAGACAGGCAGTCTAGAAAAACAAATTATTAATTGTTGAGAAAATAATCTGTGATTAATAGACAATAAAAATCACAGGCAAAAAATCCATTTAAAACCAATACAACAATGGCAAATGTTTAACAAATAGTAACTGAACGTCAAAATTACACATAATATGTTCTGTTATAGTGTTGGGTATTAAAAACAAGTATCTATTTCGAATTGTTTCCAAGTTTATGAGAAACTTGCTTTTTGGGTATGAATTTCTGAAAGCTCAATTTCCATCTACTACAGTTGTGTCTACTGTGCCGGTACACTTGCATTATTATGCGAATATTAAGTCATCAAGCTCAACAACATTTATATTTGAGTAAATTCACTTATCCTTTCTATGAGCTTGTGTAGAAAATTGTTATGGTAGAAGAGTCCCCCTTATTTTCACAACCATGGTTAGCATACGTTTCTGAAAATGTTTTCATCGCTGATAACACAAAAGGGAAGAACAACCCTACTAACCCTACTAACCCATCTAGTGGGGTGGTGATGGAGCAGTGGATAAGACACATACCTTTGGTGTGAGAGACCCAGGTTTGAATCCACTGTGAGACACAACTGTAATGTACAACCTATTGTGTTAAAGACTGACACAAACTGTGGGTTATAATTTATTTTAAATAAAATATCCTATTTTTCGAGAGCAGGGAACATAAAGCATCACACTGACTACATAATAGGAGGATATTCAGAGAATGACAAGGCGTGAGCTTAAAACAATGGCACTCGATAGACTGACAGGCAAAGTGTAAGAGGTCACAGTTTGTATATTCCCATGATGCCACAGTAGAGAAGACTTGGTATACCACTACTGTGGTATCCAGAATCACTTCTCCAGACCACACACAAAAGAGGGCGGACGAAAATTACAGTGTTTGTCAGGCCAATATAGAAACAGTGGAGGGAGGTGAGATAGATGTCATTAAAATAAAGAGAACAGGACAGAGCAGAGAGGATGGAAAGAAGGGAGAGAGAAAGTATTGAAATGTTGCCTTCACTGGCTAAGATTCAACCCTCAGCTTCCAAACTCTCTAATTGGAGAATGAACAGCTGTTCAGTTTGATCCACGCTCCCTATAAATACAAGCTCAACTGCCAGAGGGAGCGAGTAAGAGAGAGCAAAAGAATGACAGACAAGAGATGGAATTGTGAGAAACTGACAGGGAGCAGCAGCAAGAGAGATTAAGAGTCAGAAGGGAGGAAAAAACACATGAATGTGAGGAGATAACAGATAAAACAAAAATCAAAAGTCCCTCAAACAAACAACGACAAGTTTGTTATTGCCTTTTCAAAATAAGCATTTTCTTATCTGGTGCTCCTATAATTAGGATAACATTGTAGCATGTCTACTTATGTTTTAATAAACTTATTAGAATTAATAGAAAATTATGAATTTTAATATTCAGAGAATATTAATTCATAAATCTCTCACAGGGCACCACCCGAGATTCCGTTCGCCCAGGGTCTTGGGATTCCCTGGGTATGGTTAATGATTATACAATTATTCACTAGTGATCAGTTAGTTAACAATCGCTCAATAATCTTAAATCAATCAGTCAGTCTCATATCGAAGGGGTAAATTCTCATCACAGGAACTTGGAGTTAGGCAACACACACACAATTCCTTTGGTTACAGTGAAATTTATTAACTAACTAAGGTGATATAAAAATGCAGTTAAATATACATCAAAGAAATAAACAATGGCTAAACAATGAGAATGTGGAGTAATATTGTGGGAGAATTTGACTCACACGGGCAGCTAATGAACGCAAGCTATGAGTTAAGGACTAAAGATAATGGATTAACAGACTATTGGACATCACTGTTCACAGAATGCAGGGTTTTGGTCTTACTGCTTGTCGCTTCTCCCAGCCGGGTTGCTGGTAGACGGCCTCACGCTTCTGTGCGTTCTCGTTTAGAACAGCTTAAAGCCGTCACTTTCTCTGCCAGGGAATTGCTCCGGAGGTCCGTCTTTTGTCATCTTATTGAAGAAACTTGCAGTGGGGGGCCTTTTCAAATCCTTGCTCGGGTCAGAGCTTTGGTCGTCCTCTGTTACTGCTGGCGGGCCCATGGAGTTGGCCCGGGCGTCGGGGGTCAGTGTAAGTTGGCTCGACGAATAAAGCTTAAAAAGAACTTGGTCGTTCTTGAATTAAAATTGTGTAACGGTCTGATAACTTTTAACAAACAAAAGAAAAGAAAATAAAAAGCAAGTAAAGTTGCTGGAAATGAGGGAAAAATCGAACAAAGGGCCTTCGCTGCGCCGGGTATAACTAAAGGGCGTTGCCGGGAGACGGGGCGCGTGCCAAAGTGCAGTTGGAGAGAACAGGAACAAGAGAGCGAGCGAGCGTGTGTCGCTGTGTTTGTGGGTAGGGGCGTGGTTCCCAGAGGGCAGTCCTTTGTTTCCCTGAGGGTAGGGCTTGTTTCCGGTTTCCTGAGAGACCGTCTTTTCTTTAACTTTTAATATGTCTAATCAAAAATCTATTTGCGCATATTGTAATCAAATGTCTTCCCACAATCAAACTTTAATTGTCAAACGGGTATACCGTTCTTAGTTTTAAGCATTTGATAAAAACTAAAACAATTGTCAGTAGTTCAACCTTAAGGTTAGCATTTCACAATCACATCAGATGAGAGGAACTTAACTAGCTTTCTAGATATATTGGCTGTTACACGTTCTTGGAGAATATAAGCAAGATACACAAATGGCATCAGATTATGGGCAAGATAAATACAGAGTGACATTTATACATTAAACGTCATTTCAGACGATGGCATGTAATACTTATTTTGTCCACTTGGGGGAGCTCAGGTTACGTGACGATAGCTTTGATTAACCCTAAAACAACCTTCTGCTCAGGAGCTGGGGAATTTAGTCATTTAACCTTAAATTCGAGCTGGAAAATTAATCGAGTATAGGATGACATTTCTTTATCATATCCTTTCTAAATGAAGTGTCAGAAATTGTTGGGAACAAAGCATTGATTACAACATGAAATGAATAAAGGTCAGGTATCCTTGCTGAAAATTAAAACACTGCAAAATTAACTTATTTAGATTCTTTTCAACAACAAATAACACCAACATGGTAACTACTAACTACTCAAATGGAGTGGAGAGACCTAGTCAAGTAACTAAAAGATTATTTAATTAAACAAGGTAAAGCTTTGAGTTTTGAGGAGACAGTACCCTTTGTTTACACAAAGAGTTCAGGGCAGTCTTTCGGGTGTCCTGGAGTTCCTCATGAATTTACAACTGGGTGTGAAGAGGATAATATCCTTTGATGTGAGGTAATTAAACATAGAGGGAGGTCAGTTGCCATGGTTATGTGTGTGTGTGTGTGTGTGGGGGGGGGGGGGGGGGGGGGGGGGGGGCAGTTTAGGGTTTCCTGCCCTCTTTCCAAAAGAGTTTTGATAGGCTGTTTGTAATCTCTGGTTAGTGTTTCTTTGTCATTTTAACAGTCAGGCACCAAGCGTTATCTGGCTGCGGCATCAGAGGTGGCAGAAGTTTTACGATTGAACTACCCACAAACAGCACTTAGGGAAAGTAAACTTTTCACCTCTTCCTTTGGGGTCTCTTCAGCCGTCTGTTGAGAGTTGATATCTTTCTCTCAGAGAGAGAGAGAAGGAATTTTGAGTCTCCAAATTATTTGATATAAAATGCACAAATCCAACATTGTGTGTCATAAGCCATGTTTCCATCCAATTGTCATGCGATATCTTTTGAAATGTCGGAAAAAAGAAATTGCGAAATATGTGTGTTTCCATCAGCTGGTTTGGAGCGAATAAACAAGGCTACGGCAAGCGTTGTTACGTCAGTAGTTGACGTTACACATGGCTGTAATAAACAAGACATATGGGTTTCAAACCAGAAACAAAACAAGTGGCATCAACCTGATGGCCATTGATCTTAGAAAAATGGAGAGAGGTCCTCAGAAATGTGTTTCAAGCGGGCAAACTCTTACCAGCCATGTCTCCGCACGTTATGGGTGTTATATCCGGTGTTATGTGAGTTTTGCATGCCTCCCGAGAATTGCATGCATCTCTAAATATCGCTTTTAAACGCTATAATATCCTTTGTGGGGTTCATCAATGGGGATAAATGATTAAAGTATATAGCCTATCCTATGAACGTTTAGAGTCTTTAAAATTTTATTACACTCAGTAGAAGTAGCCTTGCATTAATTGAGATTCAGCAAAAAGATGCATTGATAACCCCGTTTGATCAGTGTGCAGAGCAAAGTATATGAAAAGGACCTTTAAGAGGTGAATGCATAATTCGGCAGAACAGATGATGAAGGTTACCTGCCAAGATTTGCATCCACCTCTTTTCTCAGCACAAATGTGTTACCAGCCGCGAGGTGCATGAAATTCTTGGCCGGCATACAGAACTCCGCACAACCGGGCAAGACGCCGACAGCAGAATCAGCTGACCAAACGTGAGTTACAAGTTCGTTACGTCAGAACTTATTAGGAAAAAGTGTTTCCATCTCCCACCTCGAATGAAAAAACGTTTTTGCGAAATTAAGGATTTTTGCCGTTTCCATCAACCTTTTCTAATGCGATACTTCAAAATGCGCATTAAAAAACGTTGATGGAAACACGGTTATTGTGTACTCGCCTTGTTTTGGTTTTCCATTGTGGAAAAGCCATACCTGTACCTGCTTTCAGGTACTTTTTTTCGTATCACCTCCATTGAGGTTCCAAGCGAGCTGAGGCGATACTAAAATGTGATGTGAAAACCATAGACTGTATATAAAAATGGATGTAGTGTCCGTGACGTCACACGTTGGTTTCAGAAGAGTAGAATGAAGCCCGAATTGGGCGGAGCTGGCCGGCGCCATCTTGGCAATGAGTCACTCCAGGATAACCAAAAATGGGCAGAGGCGGGTCGTGGGTGGATCTGAGCTGATGTGTTGCTGAAACCACTCCCACCTAGCTCGACGTGACCGAGTTAGCTCAAGCTAAGGAGCTAATGCTATATGCTACTCTGCATTAGCAGAGGTAGCTTTTAAATCCCCGGTGCTGTAAGGTGGAGGTTGGAACCTGCCACCGTGTTGTTACCAGTTTAGGGTCGTTACAAGCTCACAGTCAAGGTAAGACACTGGAAAATATTCAAATAACTCACATATCTGGTATTGACATTATATTTTACAAGGTTTTGAACGCTTTTTAATATATAAATGTGGTAACGTTATTTTGCAACACTAACGTTAGATTTTGTTGAGACCAACGTTGACAGTTAACTATGAATCAGTTACCAATTACGTTAACGTTTGCATCTCAAACAAACAATTTGAAGCAAATCAATTAACCCTTTTACATAACGGTAGTTACGAGTCGTTTATTTGGATGTCACCTGATTATAAGCTGACGTTACTTGTAATAAACGTAATAAGCTAGTCCTTAGTTACATGATGGAAGCTATAAATCTTGTAAAACGTTAGCCATGGCTGCTATCACGTTAATTAATTCCCCACACCGCTATTCTGAGTAACATTGCTGCTGTCGGGAGGGCTGTGTGAGATTATTGTTGAGGATCTGATGCCTCCATTTTCTGCTAGTCAAAGCTTAAACTGTACGTAACCTTACTAGATTTAAAGACTGGCTCCTTTGTTCCATATTCTCCCACGTATGTGACATAATAGTGCTGTCAACATTAAAACATTGAGGCAGGTGTTTTGAGTTAATTAGCTGATTAGAGAGCTCTTCTCCAGTTGACATTTATGAATTATTTATAATACAGAAATGTATTTAGGCTATTCTAAAATTTTTATACATTTTGAGATACTTGAGTTTTTATTTCCATGAGCTGTAAACTGTAATCAAGATGAAAACAACAAAAGGGCTTGAAATGCTTCACTTTGTGTGATGAATCTAGAATATATAAAAAATTCACTTTTTGAATTAAATTACGTTAGAAAATTTACTTCTCCACAATAATCTATTTTATTTACTTTATATTTTTCATCACCTGAAGAATTTATTACACATTTTCTCCCAAAGTCACATGGTGGATCAGATGTCCTACCTGGTGCCCAGAAAGCTGCAGTGACCTGGGAAGCCTTGTCATTGTGCTGTTAGCATGGACTGACATGGAAAGATCTCTCCTTCTGTTTACTTTGAGTTTTAAATATTGTCCATGTTTACAGTTATAGGGCCATTTCAAAAAATATATGGTTTATGGTTCACATTGTAATAATTTCTATAAAAATCCCCCTCTCACCCCTTGCGGTGGTATGTGTCATCCTCAAGCTCAGGTCCTCTACCAGAGGCCTGAGAGTTTGAGGGTTCTGCGCAGTATCCTAGCTGTTCCTAGGACTGCAATCTGCTGGACAAAAACCTCTGGGCCCGTATTCATAAAGATTCTAAGAATCCTCTCAGAAAACTCTTAATTTAGCTTAAAAACTTTTACATAGGAGTCTTAGCTTAAAAGTGATCAGGTACTGATCTGAGAGCAACTCTGAGCAAGGAAAAGACAAAAGCTTTCATCTTAGTGAGGAGGCGGGGTTGACCCCGTTGCTATGTATGACACAATCTTTTGAAGACTGTGAATGGTTGGTTGTCCAAGAAGGAAAAAGAGTGATTTTAAGTATAGGTTCTATTCCAAGCCTTCACTTTGTAAATTACATACACACACACACACACACACACACATTATATATGTGCATATATTCCAGGCGGCTGTGGCTTAGGAGATAGAGTGGGTTAGCCATTAATCGGAAGGTCGGTGGTTCAATCCCCGGCAGCTGTTCTGCCAGTGTATGAATGTGTGTGAATGTTAGTTTCTGTTTAGGCTCAGTGTATGAATGTGTTTGACGGGTGAATGCAGATGTAGTGTAAAAGCGCTTTGAGTGGTTGAAAAGACTAGAAAGGCGCTATACAAATACAGAGTATTTACATGTATACAGATCCTGTTTTTTATTTACTATGCTGTTAATTTCCTATAAGGTATTTGATTGGCATAGAATGATAAAAATTATTCCACTCTTTCCAATTACACTGATTGCTGGCATGTCTATTTAAGTGGTGGTTTGAATGTTGGTTTTAATGTATCAAACATGGAATCAAAACCAAGAAGGGCGAGAAAGCCCAACTGGACAGAGGAACAGTGTTTACTGTTAGCCCAGTTAGTGGATGAACACAAGGCCATTCAAAAAGGAAAATTCACAGTAAAGACACAGGGTGTCACAGCACGGGGCAAGAAGCAGACGTGGGAGTGTATAGCACAACCTATTAACGGTTCATTCCCCCTGCCAGGGAAGCCTGCTATATTCATAAATGCAGCTTTTTGAGCCTGCAAGGTGGGAATGTCCAGTGGAAACGAAATTAACTGCGACACAATTAGAGGTTCTGAAAGTGCTGTAATTGTTTGTGTGATCACTCTGCTTACAGAAGGTTGTGACAGACTTAAATCATCACTGCTGCATTGTTGCATTTTCCCAGCTGCAAAATATCGTAATGTAGTGATTACTTTCATTTCTGGCGCTATGGCATTCCTGCGCTGAGATGTTAGCGCGTCTCTAATAAGATCAGTCACAAACATTATCCCTGCACGATCTAATCTATAGCGTCTGATTAACTCATCCATTGTCTGCAAGACATTTCTTCTCCATCTTCGTCTTTCTGCCATTTCTTCCTCTACTGAAGAAATTCTAAAGCCTCTTAAAAGTCCTCGTCCGTGCTCCTAACAATTTTGACCTTAAGACCTCTTTTAAGGGTTAAGATGCTTTCTGAATTACTTTGTTCTTTACTAGGATTTTTTCTTAAATTTTAAGAGTAAACGCCCACATTTCTAAGAATTTTCTTAGAATTTTGTCACTAGGCAAAGCTAGCTACTCTTTGCATTAAGATGTTTTACCTGGAATCTGCTGTAGCCACTCTCCCAGTTTGGGGGTCCCAGCCCCCAGTGCTCCGATAACCACTGGCACCACTGTTGTTCTTACTTTCCACATCTTTTCTAGCTCCTCTTTCAGCCCTTGGTATTTCTCAAGCTTCTAAAGCTTTTAAATAAATATTCATTGATCAAAATATGCGATTGGGGTGTCTGGGGTTTGAAGATTTTGAGCATTAAACACTTAATTTCCTGCATTCTGGAGACATGTTCTGCACCAATTTATGGTGGAAATGTCTTTATTTATTTAAAGGGGAACACAAAATTCAGGTGGCAAGTGATAATTCAGTAATGCAGTAATCAGTAAATAGTTTTTTTCCATCCATACCATCCATCCATTGTCAACCGCTTATCCTGCGTACAGGATCGCGGGGGGCTGGAGCCAATCCCAGCTGACATCGGGCAAAAGGCGGGGTACACCCTGCCCAGGTCGCCAGTCCATTGCAGGGCCAAATTGTTTTTTAGCTTATGTAATTTTTTGGGATAATGCAGATCTGTTTTTCTATTTTAACATTGCATTGCATGTTTTCTTATTGTGCAGCTCCAGTTAGGAGGCAATTTTCAATGCACATTTAAGAGTGTAAGTTGTAACTATTATTAACAATAATGGAAAGCTGAGGTTTAATATCAGTAATAACAATGAACATAGGCACATGTGCAGTTCTGTCACCAACACTCATTCATTACAGAATATTATGAACAGTGAGGACACAAAAAGTGGTCCACAACATCTCAAGCACACTTTTCTTCCAAAACCATTGTCAAATAAGCATCCAGGAACTGCTGCTTCTACTGCGCACACACACACACACACACACACACACACACACACACACACACACACACTATCCCGCATTCATTGATCTAACACATTAAAGGCAGGGTAGGGAAGTTGCTTCTAAAACACTTTGTCATATTTCTTTAAACTGTCTTTATACACCAATACATATTAAAAAGTTAGGTGCTCTGAAAAAGCGAGTATAAAAATGTCTGTCTGTAGTCCTTGTCTTGATGTCAGTAGCCTCTATCTCCTCCTTTGGCCAGTTTATTATACCAGCGGGGTATCTGTTGACTGGCAGGGCGTATGTATTGATGGTTCGGATCTTGTTTTTCCCCCATTCAGCTGACTTTTTGGGACCTGCCTTACTCTCTGTAGGTACTGGGCTATAGCGGCTGTAGACTTCCTTGCTGCCTCCTCATGGTTTCTCTTAGCCTGCGGCACCCCAAGGTATTGTAGCTGTCTTGAATATCTTTGAGTTGGCTTCCAGACTTGATTTCCACAGCCCCATTGAGTTCTTAATGAAGGCTATTAGTGTCCTGTTGATCTTGTACATTTCCAAGCATTCCAGTATCCATGTATGTGGCATTGAGTTGTAGGCTTTCTTGTAGTCAATCCAGATTGCTGTGATCTGTTCTTAGATCCACTAGCCACTGAGCATTGGTGTTGTGGGATGCCTTTTTCTCCCATATGTTCTTTCAGTACTGTTCAGTCTCAGCCCTGGGTGGATCTGATCTTGTGCTATTACCCTGCCACTGAGGGTACACTTTGGATGGTTCGGTGGAGAACATCCGGTTTATTCTCCTGGCTTCTGCTTCTCCTTTGTATCTCTCAAGGTGGGTAGCCAGAGCGGTAAGTCTTTCTTTGGCAGTCTCCAGAGCCTCACGTATTGACAGCTTGTTGTATTTCTTAGGTAGCCCCTTCTTTGCACCTTTCTGTAGCTCTGAGAGCTGACTAACCTCTCTTTGTGTTGCCTTGATCTTGGCCTCTCTCATACATATTTTCTGCTCTAGTCCATGAATGTCTTGTTCCAGTAGCCCATTTGTCATCAGCTTGACGCAGACGTCAGGTGCTATATATATATATGTTTTAGCACTCTATGTCTTTACTACTTACTGAAATGCTAATCCTATACCTCAGATAAAACATGAAACATTAAAGTTGAACTCTTGCTAAAGAACATCAGTCTAGTATAAGCTGAAAAGTGAAAATACTCCCAAACATGAAATTGCAGTGTATATTCAGTTTAGATCACACTATTTACAATTAACATAGGAAACTGATGATGAATGAAGAATGTGATTTTATTATATTGTAGTAGACCTAAATTTATTAGTTATGCATTTTAATAAATTTCTAAGAATTGATACCCAATTATGAATTTTTATTCATAAAATCAAAATTTCCTCGTTAAGGGCACCACCGGAGTTGTAATAATCCTAGAGTCTCCGGACCTCTAGGTAGTTTTGAATAATTATACAATTATTACTAGAGATTAGTTAGTTAATAATCGCTCAATTATCTTAAATCAGTCAGTCAGTCTCATATCTAAAGGGTCAATTCTCTTGGCAGGAACTATAAATAGGCAACACACACAGCTCTTGATTATATTACAGTGAATTTATTCTCTAACTAAGGTGATAAAAAGATGGTTGGATACCGGGAACATAAACATTTGCTGAACAATGAGCCTGGAGGTTCGATTGTGGGAAGCATTTGACTCATACGGCATAGAAGAGCTACTGAAAGTAAACAAATGCTATATTTTAGGAGTTAAATGGACATCTGATCACAGAACATGTGTTAAGTCTTACTGCTTGTCGACAGTCTGCTTTTGGCCTGTTGCTGGTCCCACACTAGCTGCCGATCCTGGCTTTTTGCTAGGGATTCTCCAGGGTTCTCCGTGTCTGATTGAAACGTCTCCTCCGTCTGGCAATTCGGCTGTTTTCAGGTTTCCTTCGTTGTAGCTGGTGAGACCACGTGGCTTGGTCTGACCTCGGTGAAGTTGGCTCGACGAAAAAGGCTTAAAATGGAACTTGGTCGTTCCTGAATTAGTCCAGTGTAACTTAACGGACTTATAACTTTAAACAAAAGAAATAAAGAAAATAAAACAAACTGAAGGCAGATCGATGTCGCGGCACTTCAGGTGTGTTGCTTCAGGCGAACAAAGGCCTGTTTGTTTCGCTGGCCGAGTCTGGGCGTTGCCTGGCGAGGCACGCCACACGTGCCGAAAACGTCCAGAGGGCAGAGCAGAGTGGAAGAGAGCCAACAGCGAAGAGGAGAGAAGAGCGAGCAGGTCGCGTGTCGCTCTTTTGTTGTCTGGGGCGTGGTTCCCCAGGGGGCGTCTCAGGTTTCCCATGGGACTGCCTTTCTAAACTTAATGTCTAAAGAAAAGAAATCTATTTGCACGTATTATAATCAAACATTTTCCACAATCGAACCTCAATGGTCAAACGGTTGTACTGTTCTAAGCATTTGGTAACAGGAAACAATTGTCACATTATTGGTCAGGATATTTATACATTTAACGGCATTTCCGACGAGGGCATGTAATACTTATTTCGCCCACTTGGG
>NC_060154.1:8887509-8902327 GCF_021292245.1 Micropterus dolomieu
TATTTATACATTTAACGGCATTTCCGACGAGGGCATGTAATACTTATTTCGCCCACTTGGGGGAGCTCAGGTTACATGAGGAAAGCTTGGATTACATTAGATGAAGGAGTGTCTTGCTGAAAATAAAAACACTGCACAAGTAACTTCTTTTCAGCACTAATATCAACAACAGATAGCAACAACAGTTAACATAACTACTCAAATAGAGGCAAACGTAAATCAGGTAACTAAAGATTTAATTAAATGCTTTGAGTCTTTGGAGACTGCAGTCCGTTTTACATTGAAAGTTCAGTGTCTGGACCATGTCACACTTAGGTGAGACAAGGAGTATCCCTTTGATGTGGTAATAAAACAAAGAATAAGGTCAGTTGCCACGGAAACGTGTGTGGGGGAGCCAGTTTTGATAGGCTGTTTAGGGAAATGCCAATGGCTGGTTCGTGTCTCTTTGTCAGTTCAACAGTCAGGCCCCGCGTTATCAGCTTCGGAATCAAAAAGGTGCCAGTTTTATGGTCGGGATAGCACTTAGAGAAAGCAACTTTGACCCCTCCCCTTCTTCTCTGGGGAGGAGAAAGGAATTTAGGGTAGCTCCAAATTTATTCAATGTAAAATGCACAAATCCACAACGTTGTTCACTACAATATGTATAATTAGTCTGATAAATTTTATAACAAATTATTCCTAATACACAAGCAATAGTTTAACAAATTAAACTAGTCTTGCATTCATGAAAACATCAATATTAAAAGGTTACAGCCCATGTTTTGGCGCTGGTGGTAGCTACATATATTACTACATATAGAAAAATCACCTTGCGTAAAATCTTTTTTTAAAAAGTTGTTAAAACCACAGATCTGACAAAATTATTTTCGGAATTTCTACCTAGCTATCTAGCTAGCGAGTCGCAATTTTGGAGTGACGTCACAGCCTCATAACGGGGTTGGTTGGTTCCGTTGGTGAAGAGACTGAAGCGTTCCTGGACCGGACTGAATGTCCACTTGATTTGAAATGGAGGAAGATGAACTTGAAAGACCTGTTGAGTCCATGTGTCCCATTGCTTATGCATTTGAGCCGATACGACATGGGAACCGAGTAGTGGCACGTCGGCAGGTCGAACAGCCGGTGGTGGTTTGGGGCGAAGAGCGGGTTGGCAAAGCTACCTGGTGTCAGTGTGGCTGTTGTACTGCGATGCCCACCGTGTCACAGTCCATCTATTGTCAAGAGGCTGATCTTGACCATGTATTGCGTGGTCAATCCTGCATCACCATGGCGCACACATTTACCATGCTGTGCCGGGAGGTGGACGTGTTGGAGGTGGCAATGCTTTCCCTGAAGGATGTCAGAGCGGAGACACTGGAGCGTCCCATCAACAGCTGGTAAGTCAAGCTAGCTTTAACCGCCACCGAATGGACCGATAAGGTTAACCGTATGCAGTACAACACAATACATGCTACATGGTGTTGACGAGAGACAGGAATATGATGGCAGACATCGCAAACAATGTTTCCGTGTGCAGTTTGTTAACATATAATTTTAGATGTCTGTTTTCGGCCGGAACTAATAAACGTCACTAGCTAAACACTAAGTTAGCATTAGCTAGTTCATGCTTACAGCTGTTAGCTAACAATGACTGTACCTAACGTTAAGCTGCATTCACACCGAAAGCGAATTCAATATTCGCCTTGCTTTACTCGCTGGACATTGAGTGTTAACACGCGCGTTTTAAGCGAATACACACAGCCTGCGAATACTACAGCTATATGAACCAAAAGTAACCCTTTGCTGTGATTTAATTGCAATAAACGGATCAAACTGATGCTGAAATAACTACATTATTATGCCGTTTTGTTAGACATATGAATTCATACTTTGTCAGGTCTGTCAGCAAGTCAGCAGGACGACACTTTTAAAATACGTGTTTTCTGAATGGAGTTTGGATCAGGGCTATGCTATGCTAACCTGTTCACAGTAAAGTACAACGACAGCGGGAATAAAGTTACAGACACACATTTTCTAAACTCACCAGCTAGTTCAACTTCCTCGCTTTCTTTTCTCCAAGTAATGTCCAGCGTTTTCCGGTTTTTATATAAAAATGAAGTAGTAGTCCAGCAGAACTCTGGTACCATCCGACGCTAACAACAACAGTGGAACCGGATGTGACCGGAAGCTAGCTGCCGAGAAGCGCGAGTAAAGATAAATCAAGTTGTAATTCCAAAAACTAAAGTAAAAAGCTAATTTAATAAAACCAGTTAACTCTGACCTCCTCCTGCTGGTAAATGGCGTAGTTGTCAGAGCAGAATCCAGAACACCTACGGGTGTTTATTTGTCCGAAAGCTGCAGCGCTACTCCCTGTCCACTTCCCCATTCTTTAGCAGCTCCCCGTCGGCCAGTGGATTGTCATTACACCGCTCGCCTGGTCCTCTCCAAACAACGCTCCGAAGCCTCCGGTGATGTTTGGACAATCTAACCGCTGATAGGCTTTCGCAACATCGCGTCAAGCAAATTTCTCACCCAAGTTGAAAAATTTCAACTCGCATGAACCAGCGAATTGCGCGACAAACGCCTCATTTGCGCCGCCCAGAGCGAATTTGCGTCTTTGCATTGACTTTGTATGTAATCAAGCCGCCCAAAACGCTGGATTCGCTTTCGGTGGGAATGCACCTAGTTGTTCGCTGGTATATATATATATATATATATATATATATATGCACATACACACGAATGAGCTGGAACAGCGGAGATTAGCCAAGATAATATTCCAAAAGTAAAATTATTGTTTTAATGTTATTTCGTGATTGCTACGATATTTCTTGCCACTAGACATGTGTAACGTCTTTTTGGTAGTTGGGCCACATGAAGCGAAAGCCAGCTATCCCACATGCTAAAAAAACTTTATTGCAAGAAGAAGAAACATGGCGATGGTGAGGAAGACAACTGAATTTAGGATAACTTTTTGAGGATTGAACGTTTGGAGTCTGGAGTGAAGCGTGAGCCTGACTACTATGGAAAAGTTGGGAGTCACGATAAGAAATATTACTTCAAGGTTTGTATCAACTGTGTTGACATGTGGCTAGTGAATCAAATCATGACGTGAGTTTTAGGTAAATGCCCAGGCCCAGGTGTTTTTAATGGTTGTTCATTTTTAATTTCTGAGGGATTTTGGCTGTGTTATTGATACAGATAAATCCTATGCTGCAGAGATGCTATGGAAAGATTTAGGCTAGGGAATGTGTGTCGGGTTGAGAGGTGTTTATGAGCGCAGCTGTTTGGACTGCTCATAGTGATGTTCACCTATGTTCTTATAATAGATGTTGGTGAATATTGTTTTTTAAAATTTGGTATGGGCATCTTTGATGCTGACTTCTGTGGGTCGCTGAATGCCCTACCTGTCTCTTCCCTGCCTGGCTGGCGCGTTTTAGCACCCTTTCCCTACGGCGGACTGATGCCTCTGTCCCGCTGTTGTCAGAGAATGTTGGCCGGTCAGTAGAGCATACATTATAGGCAGTGAAATTGAAAACAGACGGAGCAACTTCAGGCTTTAGTCTGTTGGTCCGGCGAACAACTAGTTTACCAAACTCAAAGATCTTCTCCTCAATGTAATCCTCCTCCAGAAAATGTTCACTGCAAATCCTGGAGCGCCCAGCGGAGGGCTCTCTCTCTTCCGAGCCATTAGCCAGCACCTCAGTACAGTTTTACGTTTCATTAGTAGTTTATGAAAATGGACTGTTTTGTCTTTGGCTTTGGCCAACATTTGATGTATATATGAAACAAACAAGATACATGTTAGTTAGTCAGCTGTTGAGGTGTTGGCATACAATTCTTTGAGCAAAGTTTGAACAGTGCCATGCTAGCAGTTTCCTCTTGCTATCAGTCATAATGCTATAATAATATATAATAAGATAAGTTAGTCAACACTGTATTTAACGCAAGAGTTTTAATCTTCTCATCAAACATTCAGAAAGAAGGCAAATAAGAATATTTCCCAAAATATATACATGGAAAACCTAATTATACTATATTTTAAAGACACCCTACAAGTCTTAATCTAGAGCAGAAATATTCATGCCTCAGTGTCGCGCTGTACCATTAAATGTACAGTTTAAAAGCCTCTAAAAGCATGTGCTCAAAAACGTCCTTGAAATAGAACTTCCCTTTCCTCTTACCCCTCTCCACAGGAAGGTACAAGTATAGCCTGAAACCAAGAGAAGTGTCTCCTGGAGCTGGTAAGAATAAGCCAATACCAGGTGTGCCATCATAAACATACTGAACTGTCTGACAGGTATACAGCACACCTGCACTAAACTACTTTTCTGCTTCTGCCCTTGCCAAAGCAGAGAGCAGATACTTGATTCATACTACTACTGATTCCTGTGTCCTCTATTCTCACATTCATCCACCATTTGTTACAATAACTGTTAGCATTACCATCATTATCATTAATATTGTATCATTATAATGATTATTATCATCATCCTCATCAACCCACCCAAATGCACACACACGTTGAAAAACACATTACTGACTAATTTTACTGGATGTATTTTCACTGAATAATGCTGAAAGTTTAACATGTGCATGTCCTCAAGGAAAGAGATAAGAGATAAAAGTCAAGGTTAGAGGGTAAAGAGAGCAGAAGAAAAAAGTGAAAAAGACATGGAGTGGAGACAGAGGTCTGGTAATTAAGTGAGAGAAAGAAAAAGCACACAATGTTCAAACTTACATGGAGAGAGAAAGTGCGAGACTGGCTGATTAATGCACACCCACACCTTCAACTATGGATTATTTGAGAAAAGGTACCAAACACCCACAGCCAGTGAAGTGCACCTGCATTATCCTGTCCACACAGATGTACTGTGTAAATGTACAGGTGCCATACACATTAGCTGTCACAACCCCATGCCCCACAAATGAATGCAAATTAATTTGCAAAAGCAATTTACTTTAAGTTTCGATACAGATGGAGTGTGGAGTGGTGTCCAGGGAGGTAGATGGCTGTTAAAAGCAATTGACTAAAACACTGGAGTCTTCAGTCGTTGTGTGATCTTATACATCACATCATGATTTACTTTTTCCATATTCAACCATGAACACAATCTCTCCTTTAGCTTTACAAAGTAATTTAGTAGCCTTAACATAATACTGTAGCTGCAGTGACCCACATTTTCTCCTAACCTAAATAAAATGCTTTTGGTTGTGTAAACTTTAATACCTTAATATAGTAAGTACTGCACCAAATTAGCATTACATTGCATAACATTGTCAGACTCACAGTGGACAGTTGTGAAAAAGCAAAGTATCAAAATTGATGGAGCACAACCAGGGAACCAGGCGCAGACATTACCCACAACGCAACATTATTGACAACATTTCAGACGCTGTTCCGGGTGTGTTTAATGTGCAGTGCGAGACTTTTGTCACGCAGTAACAGTAATTACACAAACACTGTCGATGCATGCTCCTGATGCAGCTGAGCTTGCCCTTGGTTCGTGTTACAGAGAAATGTCCACACGTCCAAGAAAATGATCCATTATTTAGGTAAATGTAACAGCTACGTAGTCTACTCCAAATATTTAAAAAATACCAACCTGCCTAAGATGCGACATCCGGGTCTGCCCTTAGTCCTTTCTTTTTCTTTGCGCTCTCCAATGATGAAAACCTACACCAGTCATGTTTGTCCTCGTCACCAATCACTTTCTTTGTAATCCTTCCTCTGAATACCCACTTTCATTTTCATCTGAAGCATCAGAAAGACGCTTTTTAGGTTTTTCCACCAAAGGCTCTGCCATATTCCTAGTCGCTGTAGCCAGGGGTGGATACCGGGCAAATGCCCTAGCATTTGTTAAAAATGTTCTAAAAAAACTTGCACCAAGAAATGTTAATTAACCAATGAAAATGCTTTGAGAAAGGTTTATTTGCACAATAGGAAAACCTGCAATGCAATGTAAATATAGAAGAAACATCTGCGTTGTCCAAAAAGAGTAGCTAAAAGCTAAAAATACAAAGCTACTGATTACTGCATTAAATTCTAATATATTTTTATATTCTGAATTCTCACTTGCCACCTCTCACTTGTTTCCCTCAATATAAATAAAGACATTTCCTCCATAAATTGGAATTGCAGAAAATGTCTCCAGAATGAAAGAGCATTCATGTTCAAAATCTTCTGGGGGAGAAACCCCCACATCCCACTATCATATATTTCATGAATAAATATGTTTTTCTAAATAGTATTAAAATATATTCTTGTCTTGTTCTCATAACTCCAATGTTGTGTCCAGAGTTGTGTCCTCCATAGCCACCTCTGATCACCATGGAGTCAGTAAATGAGTGCTAATGAGTACACTGATTCACTTGCACTGGTACACTTATCCACAGCACATACCCCTCAGCTGGTTTGGGGGAATATTACAGTAAGTAAACATATTATATGTGCAAGGATGGTGTACGACCAATTTTGGTGGGCCAGTGACATCGCTTGAGGCAAAATTTCAGATTTTGCAAAGCTCCCTCTGGAGCCACGAAAGGCTTTTTAAAACAATTTCACATATGCAGCAATACTCCGAGACCTGTAAACAGGTCCCTAATACTGTTATAAGGAATATCAAGGAAAATATTCTTAGGAAAATAAATGAAACGTTCACTTTATGCGTAGATTGTGCAGACACAATCACTTCTTTTCATATACTTTACATTTACTAAGAACATTGTTGTGATTAAAAAAGAATTCTGTTTTCACTAAAACATATTTAGCTATGCAGATTAGACACATCAGAATCATAAGAATCAATACGAGGAATTTGTTTTGGTGATAAGGTGCTAAATGTAGACAAACATACATATATAAATATGGAATAAACAATGCAAGTTATATAAGATTATTAAAGAGAATAGAGAAAAATAATACAACTATTTGCAGAATATACAACTATTTGCAGAACATATGCATTATTCTGGGTTTGTGTAGTGCAGAAATTGACAATGTAAAAATATACAACAAAGATTAACAATTAACAACAAATGTATGCAATATGCCAGGTTTGTGCATGATATGAAATGAAAAATTTACATGTGCAGAGAAATATATATTATTTGCAAGGGGGGAGTGTCAGTAGGGGGGGTGAATATCATATTTTGGTGAAATGGTAAGCTGTCCACATGCAGACACTTACTGTAATTTTGTATCAGTAAAAATAAAATTAAGAGGTGCAGGATGTGTTGTGATGAGGTGCAAAAGGCTACAAACATGTGCAAACATCAGTACCTGTGGGGTTTAAACATCACATCACATGTTTAAAGACCTGTGAGTCAGAATAAAAGGAGAAGAGAGAAAGATCAGAGATGGAAACAAGAGGAGAACAAAGCACAAGATGGGAGCTATAAAGATAACAAAAGAGAAACGTGCAAGGGAGATATGACGAAGGCGGAGAGAGCCAAGCAAATCACAGACAAGAGCTGTCAAAACACAAGGAGACACATAAAACGAGGAAGGACTGAGAGCATCAAGAAGAAAGTATACCATACTATATCATGTAAAGAACTGCTAATCTCTCCACTTTCTTCTGTTCTGCCACACAGCTTACACCAGAAACTACATGACATAGCCTGCCTTCCTCCTAATTGTTCATGATCCACATTTTTACAAAAGCTTCCAAAATAAAATCTATCCCTGTCTCTCTCAGTCAGTCTGCTAATCTGTGTTTATGTCTCCTTTTTGTCTCCATTAATAAATTCAGGATTGTTTTGTGAGAATGTGTTTCGTTAGTGCTCTACCCGGAGCACTAATGAGGGCTCCTTCTGTACAACAAGATCAGTATTTTCAACACAGTACAATCAAACCCATCTCCAGGGATGACACGTGTTGTCAAAATGTGTATTTACAGCCTGTTATGTAACTGCTGAGATATATTGAGGACATGATGACTTACATTGTTGGGAGACACTGTGAGAACGCTTCTGCTTTTCCTCATCTTTCCTTGAGTACCCCCCTTGTTGTCCAACCACGGCAGCTTTACATGCACACCTGGAAAACACAAATATACAAATAAATATTTTATGAGGGGTTTGTGCGTGTTTTGTGTTTGAAAAAAATCTTAAACCTAATCCTAATAAACCTAAAAAATTTCCCCATTCAAGTTTTATTCCCGTTTGGGGTATTTCTGCAACCATTTCCACCATTTTTGGTCAATACAAAGTAATGCAAAAACATGTGTTCACTAATGTACACACAGTTAGCTCCCTGTGCATCAATACTGAATTTATGAAAGAGCATTTTTCATTTTCATTTTGTGAGTAGAGCAAAGCAGTCAAAAACAAAACAGCCTTGACTTCAGTATTGGTCCATTGAGGAGCATTTTGTAAGTGACACATCATAGGGATAACACTTAGGCACATAGAAATCCCCCAAGATACACCGTTATGTAATAATGTGCAAGATAGTCTTAAAGGCCCCACAAAGATACTGGCTAGCTATCTGGGCAACCTGATTGTTCCCTTGTAGATTTCTTTGTTTAATTTCCCTTTGCTCCCCATTATCAGCAAGAGATGGTTTGTGTAGAAAGAATACCAATACCACAATTATCAGAGTTTGATTGGAGATGCTACGTTGGTGGTTTGAGAGTAATTACATCTGCACTAACAGTGTGTAAGCAGTGGTTAAGAACAGATACAAAATCTAGGTATATATGAAACCCAGGTCACAAAGTGCTTCACGCATGGCAGCATATGGAAAACGTGTGTGTGTGTGTGTGTGTGTGTGTGTGTGTGTGTGTGTGTGTATTTGAATGCTTCTTTGACCTGATCAATATTAATATATTTACTACATTTTTCCACAGTTTTTCATGTGTGTACCAAGTATTTTCTAAGATGAATGGACAGACGGACGGACGGATGGACACTTCATCTGATGCTTTCGATATTCTTTCCAATCTCGCTAATCTTTATGAGTTTTTCTCTCTTGAAAAGCAAGTTAATGAAACCAGAATCAGCGTTAATGGTTCAGCACACTTAAATCTCCCCCACACTAGTCACTCAAAACCAGAAGACAAGATAGACTCCACAGCCATTGAGCCTCTCTCTAATGAGCCAATCCAGACAGTCATTAAAAGGCCTAAAGAACTCAAATGTTTCTCCTGTGACCCAGGATGGTGTGTTTTTTTCTTCAACATGGGGGGGATCAGCATCAGCTGTGGCAAAAAGTAATACATTGGGAGAGCATGAAGGGAAAAGAAGATGAAAGACATTGTTTGGAGAAATAAATTAAATGAGGTTGGGAATGATATGACGATGGAGATGGAGAGCGGTAAAGTGCTACATGCAAGCAAGTCAAAGAGAATATAACAAAATAAAGAAATAAGGAGGAAGGATTGAAGAATGTGGTGTAAAATTAGGAAGCAGAGGTTCAGATCGAAACTGCTAGGAAGACTGGGTGAGGTGTTTTTAAAGAATAGTTCAATATTTTGCGTCACTTTTTATCACTTTGTTGCTGAGAGTTTAGTGAAAATATCACTATCACTCATGTCTGTATGGTAAATACATAGCTGGAGTAGCAGTTGGTTTAACAGCTAGTCTGGCTGTCCAATGGTAACATAATCTGCCTATGTTCAGGCCGTGCATTCACTCCATCCCAGACTACCCTGTTCACACAAACCACCAAACCGCTAGTTTGTGGTCTAACCCCATTCCTCGATGTAAGGGGTATCTTACTAGGCAATCTTCGCTACCGCGTTCATCAGTATTAAGAGCACACTGAAGCCGTTGCCATGGTTACAGCTGTGTTTTGCCATCTTTCTAATGAGCACAATGACACCATGCAGATCATAATGCGTAGCTATGATTTTCTGGATGAGAGGTGTAAGAAGCTTATTGATGGTTATAGGAAGCAATTGATTTCAGTTATTTTTTCCAAAGGGTGTGCAACCAAATATTAAGTTAAGGGTGCCAATAATTTTGTCCAGCACATATTTGGAGTTTTGTGTGCAATTATGTCCAATGTGCTTTTTTGCCTTCTTTTTTTTGTTTGGTTCCAATACACACAAGGGGAATAAACAAGTGTATAGCAAAACATGTGTTAATGCAATACTTTTCTGTGAAAAATACTTGATTTTCTGGAAAAATTTCAGGGGTGCCAACACTTTTGACCATGACTGTATATCGCTCCACTCAGCCTGCCCCACTTGTTCAGATTGCTCGACGCAAATCAGACAACGATCTACGCTCAACAGCACACGCTTAACAGCACGCTTGTTTCAGATCGCTCGACCCCCCCCCTTTCGCTTCCCTTCATCCATTCATCCCTAAACACATCCACTCATCCTGTCTTTCCTTATGCCTTCATCCCCTCTTCCCTGCTCCTCTCATCCCTTCATCCCTCATCCCTGCTTCCCTCATCCCATCATCCCTGCTTCCCTCATCCCTCCATCCTATCATCCCCCATCCCTGCTCCCTTCATCCCCTCATCCCCTCCTATTCAATCAGGGCACAGCTCTCTCATCTCTCATCTAGGTACCGTCTGGGGGGTCTCGGGCGAAAACACTTCCGAGACGGAACCCCCATACACTGAGTCTCTCTGCTCGGTCTTCTGTACACCCTCTCTGACCAGCCATACGACATCCTTCTTCCACCATCCCCCTTCCCCTCTACATGCATCAATCCATCCTCCACAATCCATGCATTCCATATTTGCATGTACCTCCAAATCACACTTGCTGTGGCGTGGTCCTTGCTAGTGAAAGTAATGTTGCCATTTCGAGATGACATACTGTACGTATCCTGTTACATGATAAGAAATCAAATGGTAAAGGACAGTTCATGCCCTGGAAGCAGATGGACATCTTTCTGCTTGAACAGACAGTACAACCTTGAAGACAAGATGAGACACCACTATTACATAAAAACATCACCATCACAAGAGCGAGAGAGCAACAACTCTCTTCCTGGTGGAAAAATATTTTTTTATAATATTTTGTTAGACAATTCTTGAGCTCATTAAGGTGAATAGCACAAATTAGGAGATGATGATCAGTTATCACCATTAGCAGATAATTTGTGTTTCAGAGCGGATCCAAAAATTGTGCTTGGCAGCACAGACATAGAAGACAGTTTCTGAACACAGATTATCACTGTAACCTCAGGGGATGAAGCACAATGGTATCATGGTGTGGAGGTGGGTGCGTGTGTCGTGTATGCTGTGTTTTGGTGTATCCTAATCAGTGTTACTTCTGCCTAATTAACAGCATTAGGGCCGACAGGTGTCAAGACAGAATTCAATCACACATAAACATCAGAAAAGTCTTTAGCCTTCAATGAAGCAAGCGAAGACATACATGCTGTCTGCATGAAAACAACTGAAAAAAATCTCTCTTAAGCATGTGTTGTTATGGTTTGGCAGTAACTTGTTCATCACATGCGCACCAGTATTCAGAATGAACAATTGTAGTTGAGTAGAAGTGTCCTCTGCTTTTCTAAAATGAGTGATGTGGCAGAGGTGGCAACATTGAACACAACATCACAAACTTTTCAAAGTAAATTTCAACAGTAGGACACTTCTTTCACTGTGAATTCAGCAGCCACTTTTGTAAAAGTTACATCTTTGTTGTCTTTCGCCTGGCGACAAACCCACACTTTAAAGAATTTGAAGGATAATTGTAATGCAGAAACTGCAAAGTAACTTACACCACTGTGTTATTTAATGTCATGTTTTACACTGGCTTGCTGTGTTTATTGAATTTCTTTCTCATATGAATCATTGTGCCCTGCGATGGACTGGCGACCTGTCCAGGGTGTAGCCCACCTTTCACCCGATGTCAGCTGGGATTGGCTCCAGCCCTTCGTGACCCTGTACACAGGATAAGCGGTTGATGATGGATGGATGGATAAATCATTGTTTTAGTTTTGAAATGTTCTGCATTCATTGCATTGCACAGTAATATGGTACTGCTTTGTCAAAACTAAATAAATGTGAACAATTAAGGAAATGCAGCTACAGCAGAAAAAGCAGTTGGATGAACAAGTTTTACTTTGTTTTCCCTTTACTGAGAGTCACCTGTTTTTGTCCACAGAACTGTCACTTTCTATGTTTATTGTTTATAGCAGATTCAAGAGTTGACTGAACCTTTTGACCCTGTCTGTATGTGTGGTGCAGCCTAACATCATACCCTGTTTGGAAGAGCAGGCTGTTTACTGGCTGGTGTACTTAATATAGCAGCTACTGAGTGAAGTATCTCACTGTGCAAACTAGAGGACAGTAACAGTTTATTTATTTTTACTTAAGTGGTGCTGTACTATAAGGCAAATGTGTGGCTGTGGCTCAGGAGGTAGAGCCGGTCGTTAACTAAACAGAAGGTTCGATCCCTGGCTTCAAGTGTCCTTGGGCGAGATAGTGAACTCCAAATTGCTGAATGTTAGTTATTTTGTTATGAGCAGTTGGCACCTTGCATGGCAGCCTCTGCCATCAGCGTACGAATGCGTTGAATGTGTAAAGCACATTGAGTGATCGGAAGACTAGAAAGGCAAGTACAGACATTTACATGGATCACATACAGAAACTCACCTAATTCCCCAGACTGTTTTTCACGGGTATTTAATTTTTCACAGGGAGACAATTTCAGGTGGGCGTCATGACAAAATGTGACGTGGTGTCCTGTCACATCTCATCTTGTACATCCCACACACACAGAGGGGTTTACATGTAACGTCATTGGAGGGTGGCTTTAAGAGCGCATCATGTTGTGTATCAGCCTCAGAGATAACAAGCGCTCTCTGCCCGCCTGTCCTGCCAAAGTAGGAAACCTGACAGAGAAAGATAAACTGAACTGATCAGCACACCTGGCTGCCTCTGAAACTGTCTTCCTGTCAGTTGTTTTGGTCTGTTCTATCTTTTGCACTGTTGTTAGTTTAACTTCAGGGGTTAAAAGCATGAGAAAGGGGCTGTATAATGCGATGACGCAGGGGGAAAGACTCAGAGGCACTGTTGAAAGATAATTAATGTCCCAGTGAAAATCTAAGGTGCAAATGAAGGGAAATCAAATGAATCAAACAGGAACACAGCAGTAGCATTCCGACAGTCTGCATTCATTCATTCATTGGGTATGATCTGTCAAGCTCTTGTATCATGCCAGTACGTTAAAGGCATTCAACAACAAATCTAAAATGTTGTGTGTAAAAATATAATTGTAATTTGATGAAAAATAGGGATTTCTTGGTCACATTTTATGCCCCACCTTATTAAGGTGTCCAATCCAATATTTATTTTTATTAGATTTTTTGCAATCGTTTCCATACATAATACACAGCACACAGTTGCTTTCTGTCATCCAAAGCCAGGACTGGTTCTGCTGAAAATATCCAGACTGCTTTGCATCTTGACATTTTTACCTCATCATGTTTTTTAACATCATACTGTGGGGTCTTTTGTTTGTGGATGCATGTGTGTAAAAATGAACCCTTTACATGCAAGCTTCATAAGTTTTCATAATACCTGACCATTAATAAAAATTTCAGAGTTTAGTGCAAAAAAATCATTTACAGCATTGGATACATTTTATATTGAGGACATGTTATTTTACACCACTGAAAGAGACACAAGGGAGAGGAGATGGCAAACAATAGAAACCCATGAGTCAATCACGCCACCAGTGAAAACACATAGATATATATTTATTTATTAAATACCTGCTGGAAAAATTTGTCATTCAAAATGTGTAAGAGACAATTTATTTTTTCACCCTCTACTTGTTTAATAATTCAGTTCAGTTGTAGAAATCCTAACATCTTTTTAGGCTCAGTCTAGATTCTCAGAGTAAGAATGATTTTGTCTAGCATGAAGAATATGAATATTTTCTGCACATTATTTATGTGCAGTATTGGTACATTTACTGCAAGAATAACAATCTATTTCCATCTGTTAGTATAGTTATGAAGCCTTATCATGTATTTCCTCATCAAGCCTCACATGTATTTCAGCAGTAGCCTACTACTGCTAACTGGAGGACAATCTCAAACTGATACAGATCTGCTTGGTAGTATTTCATAATCTCTGTGGGGTTCAGGGTATGTTTTCACAAAAGTGATGTGAGTTACTTGCTAATAATACTGATGTACAAATTTAGTTAAAGCTACTGTGTTCCTGTGTTTAACCAGCTAACAAATTGTTGGATGAAAATGAAGCAAAGTAAAACTACAACATTGTACTCAAAAACAAGTTTCAATCATCAACAACATAATACTATGAGAAGCCACCTAGGCCAAACAACATTAACAGGTCATGCTGTCTGTCGGCCTCTCAGCTCCACAGGAGCTGCTGCTGAGTTTGTTAACCCTGAGAAGTGGGAAATACTGCATTTTCTGTTCTAGAAAGAGCAACATTAACTCATGTGACAGTCCACTGCAGTGAGGGAGGAGAATCTGCCAATCATAGACAGGGAGCTGATCAAATAAAAGCTTCAGCTAAATCAGTAAATGCCAATGTAATGCGTTGAAAGCGAAACAAGTGAAGGTTTACTATTGGTGAATTAACTATATATACTTCTGTGGTTGAGTGGTGCAGTGGCAGAAAACTAGATTTTCATGCAGTAGGTTCCCAGTTGAAATCCCAGGCATGACCAATTACTTTACATTTTTTGCGGGGATAATATCTACTATTATCCTTGTTAATTTCGTTAGGTCTCCATTTAAGGGTACAGCTTAGGTAACATTTATCTGAAAATATAAAGACACTGATCAACACTGATAAATAATAGATAATGAATAATCACCTACTTATCAAATAGGCAAAACCTTTTCCGTGTACATTTAGTGATTTCGCTGTCAGTTTTACCCCCCCCCA